>NC_061121.1:94519074-94544276 GCF_002878395.1 Capsicum annuum
ATGACTATCAAATATTATTTTTTGATCTGTTCCTTCTTCATTTAAATATTCTTCTTTTGTTATTATTTTTATATCTTCTTCAGTTATTTGGTTTATTCTTGTATCTTCTTCAGTCATTTAATTCATGTAATTCACTATCTATTTCATTATCTATTTCATTCTCTGAAATTTCATATATACTATCTTCACTTTCTAATTCGTAATCTATATAATGTATTTGCATATATTTGGTATTTTCTATTTTTATTTCTGATATTTGTTTATTTTTTGGGTTTTTAGGTAATTTACAATCTCTAGCTATATGTCCTAATTTTCCGCAATTATAACAAGTACGTTCTTTTATAGATTTCTTTTTCTTATATGGTCTTTTATGTTTATAATTTTTTGCATAATATCTTTTTCTTGGTTTCTTATATTTATATTTTAATTTTTTGTATTTCTTATATTTCTTATGTCTTTTTCTTTTCTTATAATATATTTCTTCGCATCCAAATTGAGGTGCTATTTTATCTTTGCAACATGCTAAATTTCTTATTAATGTTTTTTTCATTTTTATTTCTTCTCTATATTTTTCACATAGGTTTCTATACCATTATTGTAAAAATTTTATTCTTGCTCCTAAAGTATCTACTATTTTTGCTTCATCCCAACTTTTTATTATTTTTGAACTAAATGGTTCAGGTAATTTATTAAAATATAATTTTCTTATTTCTTTACTTTCTTCTGTATTATATGTTCCTTTATAATAATATTTTTTAAATGCGCAAGTATACTCATCTATATAACACATATTACATATTGCTAATTTTAATATTAAATTTCTATTTGTATCTTTTTATCTTCATTTTGTTCTTCTTCTGTTGTTGTCATGCTACTAAATTTGTCTTTTATAGCTATTTCATATTTTTTAAATAATTCTATAGGTGTTAATTTAGTTGTAGTTGTTGATGATGTTCCTTCTGTAGATTTATCAGTTCTTAATACCTTCTTACTATTTTCAGTTAAATTGGAAAATCATAATTTCATTGTTCCTATTAGTGTTCTTTCTATATATTCTGGTGCATCTGTTACGTTTATATTATTATTTAATAATTGTTTTGTCATATATCTTATCCATAATTGTATTATTTTTTCTTTATCTATTACACAATCTAAGTCTAAAAAGTTATAATTTTTATTAACTATTTGTTTTGGTGTCCAGTTGTCATATTCTTCTTTTAGATTATATCTTTTAAAATTTTTTTTTATAATATGTAGGTTTCTTATTTCTGATGTTCTAGGTATTATATTTTCATCTTCTTCCTTATCAAGAGTACTTATTTCTGTGTTTCTATTTTCTAAATTTTCTTCATTAATTACTTCTTGCTTTTCAGCGATTTTTAAATTTTTTGTATTTGTTAAGATTTTTGTATATGTTTCACCATCGTCTAAATCATAATTATCCGTTTCTTCAATATCTATTGTATTTATTTCTAATTTTTCTTTAAATTGATTTATTTCGTTTAATAATTTTTGTTCTATATTTTTTCTTCTTTTTCTTTCTGTCTTTTTCATACAAATTTTTTAGCATTTGTAGTTCTTTTTTTAATTCAGTAATCCTACTATTTTTAGTTTCTTCTATTTTTCGTATTTCTTCTGTAGTTTGTTGTTTTATTTTTTCTATTTCCTTTTTTCTATCTATTTCTTCATTTTATTTTTTCTATTCTTACCATAGCTGTCAATTTATCTTCTAATTTTAATTCTTCTTTTTCTAACATTAAATATAAATGTTCACCTATTTTCTTATACCTTCTTCCTAAATTAGAAAATATTATTTTTATTTTTAATCCTTCATGATTTTCATATATTTTTCATCTATTATAAATTCTTCTTTGTTCACCTTTATTTAATTGTTAATAAATCATGTTGGTATGTATATTCTAGACTATCTATTGTTGATTCTAAATTTGTTATTTCTTCTTTTTGTGCATTTATTGAGTTTTTACTATCTCCGACAATTATGTTATAATGTAGTCTTTCTGTCTTTATTTTTAATTCTCTACGTTTTTCAGATATTATTTGTTTTAATTCCTTATATTTTGGTAATTTTTGCACATTATTCATCTAAATAATATTTTGGAGAATATCTAAATTTAGTTTTATCAAATAAGTCAGTCATAATTAATAAATTAATCAAATAATAAATCCAAATATATACTATTCCACATATATACCACTTCCGTAACTTTAAACAACATAGGCTCTGATACCAATTGTAGGGGGTGCGGATAACTTGTAGGGTAAAATAGATCCATGTGCACATGCTTGTGTAGCATTGTCCAGCAAAAACTTTGAGAAGGGGCCATATTATTGTGATTTGTATAAGTCAAAAATTGTGTTGAAGATATATGATGTTCCAATCTATCCTTTGCCATACAAAGATGACTAAATAATTCCAGTTAGTGTACTTAGTGAAATTATACTGCCCCCGAAGTACAAACGCCCTTCTGAAAGACCTGCAAAGAACGATCGTGAAAAATCAAGCCGGAATATGTTTGCAAACAAGAACATCAACTTATGCAGTGGATGTGGTGATAAGGGTCACAATAGGCGTTCTTGTAGGAAATATCATAAATGATATATTTTTATTTTGTATTATTTTTTAATAATTTCTTCTGCACTTTTTATGATAATGAGCTCAGTTTTATAATTTTAGACATTTATGTATTATTTGATATCTGAACACTGTTTAATCTGAAAACTGCATATGCATATATTGCAAAAGCTGAACAATGCATATGTATTTTGAAGTTACATCTCATATGTATTTTGAAACTGTATATGTATTTTGAGTTCAAATTAGTAACTTTGATTAACATCATATGTATTTTTAATGCAAATTCTGAATACTGTGTATATTTTTTTGAGCAAAATCTCACCATAACAAATAAACAAGAACATGAAATAAAAAAATTAATAAAAAATTAAAGAAAACAAATATGACATAAAATTTTAAAATGAATTACTGTCATGCAGTTCTAATTAGGTAGTGTGAAACTAATTCATTTTTTTAGTTCAAAAAGATTAAATACATATGATGTTTATTGCATGTCTTATTATTGTAAAATCTGAACAAGTCATATTAAATTTGAAATTGAATGTGCAAACATTAAAATACATATATGTATGTTGCATATGTGTTTTGTGTATCACAAAATCGAAATATTGTTTATATATTTGAAGCTAAATACGTATGATGTATTCTCCATATGTATTTTTTAATGCAAAATCTGAACACTACAAACGTATTTTTACTCTAAATCTCACTGGAAAAAATATTTAAATGAATTTGTTTCATTCAATATGCAAATTGAAAGTTTAATTCACCAAATATATATTTTGAAAGTCAATGAACATAGATTACAATATATATGAAGGTAATTACATATGTATTTTATTGAAAATTTCAAAACTGCATATGTATTGCAGATGTACATCTCAATGCAACAGATACTATTGAACACTTAAATAAAATATAAAGTACAAAATTGTTGAAATCATGTTCAAATTTAACAACTGAAATTAATTTCTTTCATTCAATTCATAATAAGTAACTTTTAAACAATCCAAAACATAAAATAAGTCTATACAAAATAACCAATATTCATACATTAGTTTGTCAACTATTCAATATAATAAATTGGATAATCATTATATTTCTAAAACTTCAGTGACACTAGTAATTCGGTTTTGCCTGCCAGGCCTCAAGGGTGCTTCAACATCACTATGAGTATTTGCTTCTTGCTTTCTCATGCCATAGTTCCACAATAGTGAAGCATAACGTGTACGAGGTGTGTTGGGATTGAACTCAATCAAAGGAACTCTTTTGCCATAAGAAAGACACTCTGCGTATGTTACCATATACAGACCACCGTCCCTACAAAAAAATTAAATAATAAGTAAAATTTACTTTCTACATACTTAATATTTTAGTAAATGTATATTAAAATACTTACAAGCTTCCACTTGGTTGTTGAGAAATCGTCAACAAATAACACATCAAAAAGATCTGACAAGTCTTTATCTTTGTATCTTGAATAGTTATGAAGATCGATATCTTTCTTTTCTTAGAAATTACAAGTTATGAGATACAATGGGATAATCGCAGCTAATTTCTCTATCTCAGACAGAATAATCGCATAGTGCTCAGAGAATTCATATGAATCATATAATAATATGCACCTCTCAGAGAATGATAAAAATGCGAGAACCCAATGATGTTTCTCCCTTATATTGACAGGAATAAAGATATTATCCACTGTATGTCATGGTACTGCAGCATGCATACAAAACCCATTAATGTATTCATTAAGATATTGTCCTCCCGCATTAAGATTTGAATCATCCACGGAGTATACTTGCATCACAGACCTAATTATATTCATAAAGTTTCAATCTACTGTGCTGTATTTTGTAAGAGTTGTCAAATAACTCTTCATGAGTATTTCGTATAAGAACATATTTTTCATACATGTAAACTTAGGAATTTCATATAAAATTCAAAATACAAATAAGCATGGCAGCTTTCCAAATTTTACAAAAAAATACATATAAAACTATAAAAAATAATAAAATACAACCAACAGAAAAAATACATATAATATATATATGTATTTTGAACAGAACAAATGAGCTCAATGCAATCCCTAAATACATATCAGGAGAACATAAAAATACATATTAAAACTTCACCTTATTAACTGTACAAATCACCAAAACACAACCAACACATCAACAAATACATAGAACATGAATATGTATTTTAAACAGAACAAATCAGCTCATTGCAATCCATAAATACATATCAGAAGAACAAAAAAATACATATTAAAACTACATCTTATTAAAATATATAAATAAATAAAACACAATCAATACATCAAAAAATACATATAACATGCATATGTACTTTGAACAAAACAAATCACCTCACTGCAGTTCCTAAATACATATTTGGAGAACATAAAATACATATTAACCCACTGAAAAAATACATAATACTCTCAGATTTGATAAAAGTTTTACTAAATTCAAAAAAAAAACATAACAGTAAGTACAAAATACATTTAGACCGAAAAAATACCTGCTCCTCCATCTCTTCTTCAGATTCATTATTAGAAGAGTTCTAAACATCGTCATCAACCTTACTTAATTCTTCAATTTCTTTGGATTTTCTTTTCCTTTCATATTTTTTTTTCTTTTGGTGAATGAGTTTTCTTCAATCGCTTTTTTTTTTTACAATATCATCCATCTTCACTGTGTCGTTACGAATTTGTTCCTTCGTATTCCAAAATTTCTTCGACTGTAGGTGATTAGAAACAACATTAACTACATCATCTTGAGTTGATCCAAGATTAAAAAATGGTGCATAATCAGACACCAAATTAATAGGTCATATACAACTATTTATTTATGATTTTGGTGCTTCTTCATCCATTAGAGTATGAAAACCTTAAATTCAAATTGCTAATGAATTACAGTACCAAAAAAAAAATCTATAACATGCAACAATGGAATTAAATAGTTATTTGAAATAGATGAACACAATCCTTATCAAATTGTTCTAAAATCGTGCGAAAGGGAAAAAAATTTGAAGCGAAAACTCTGTGTTAATGGCATAAGAAAAGAAAAAGAGATTTTAAAATCAATGAAAGAGAAAAAGAAAGCGTGAAAAGAGGAACCCTTTCACAGTAACTTTTCTTAGGCAGCAAAAGTAGGGGACCACTAATTAAAATAAGAAAAATATTTCTATTGTTGCTACACAGTGTAATTTGATGAAAGTGTTGCTATTTTTTGTAATTTAAGACTTAGGTATGCTACTCCATGTAGTTTTTCCTTAAAATTATTAAAAATTACACAAAATCACAACTTAAGTATCACTTATTACATAAAATTTCAACTCTCAAAACATATTATAAAAATCTCACTTTTTTAATTTCTCTCTCTAAAAGTATATATACATAACTTTATTAATTTTTGTACAGCTTGTTCTCCTTGGAAAAGGCCTAAAATCAAGGAGTCATTATGTAGCAGTTACCATTTTTGAATTCATTACCATGTTTGATTCAAACTATTACTTAATTGGATTCAATTCTAACAAAAACGTCATGTTCAACATTCTGTAATTTTTAAGATTTGAGGTTAGTTATTTTTTTTTACTTTACCAAAAATTAATAGATTCTGGTTGAACAATTTTTTGCATGTTGTTCCTTCAATAGAATAAGTTCAAACTTTTTTTTCCAACTTTGAGTAAGATTTTCTTTTTCTACTTTACCAAAATTTAAAATTCTATAAAATAAGTTCTTTCATGTACTCCATTCACTCATTATTACTTAGTAAATGGTTGATACTCCGTCTTTTAGTTTAGGATTAATTCAGTTAGACCATTGTGAATCAACAAATCGGGTTATTGAGTTTGTTTTCGGAGAATTTGATTATGAGGATCCTAATTTTATTGAAAACAGATTAAAATATTGTAACGACCCCATTAACATGAAGAAGCTCGGGAAAGTTGTTGATCGAAGTTCAAAAAATCAAATCGGAGGAGTATTATTTGATTTTTGATTTTTTTAATTTACTAATTTTTTGATTTTTTTTATTTTTCATCAATATGAGTTTTTTTTATTTTTATATTTGAATATGAATGTTAGTTTTGCTGTATTATGTGGGTTTTTTTCATGATTTTTAGGGTGCATTAGTAGTTGCCAGTGTATGTACATATCAGTACTTATGTATATGTTAGACATATACATAACTACTGGTACATATTTAAAATATAATGAGATGATTGTTTATTATACTGGGATATAGTATTTTTTTCATCAGTGTGAGGTTTTTTGATTTTTTAATATGGTTGTTAGTTTTGCATTTTTATGTTTTGTTTTTCATGAATTTGATGGTGCATTAATAGTTGTCAGTTTATATACATATTAGTACTTATGTATATGGTAGACATATACATAATTGTTGGTATGTATTTGAAATATAATGATATGCATATCTCATATACATCACAGACTTTGTGTATTGCACTTTTATAGTTTCTGTAGGAATTGTTTGATTTGGTTATACCAATATACATATCAGAAGTTATGTATATATGCGACTGTTATGCATATTCAATATTTTATGACATAAAGGTCTATGGGATTAAGTTGTTATGGAGTATGCTTTGACTGATTTTTTTGACGCGATATGCATATCAGTGTTTTTCAGTAATGTGAGATTTTTTATTCTCTTATTTTTATTTTTGAATATAGTTGTTAGTGTGGACAACGTTATGTGTGTTTTTTCATTAATGTGACTATACTTTAATAGTGATCAGTCTATATACATAACATTAAATATGTATGTATATTGTTTGCATGCAGGAGATTGTGGAGTATTTATTATTGGGTATGCAAAATACTTAAGAGAAGAAATTATTGTGCCTTTAACTGATTTTGAAGCAGAATACCATCGTATGAGATACGTGTCACTTCTTCGGAATTGTGATTTACAAAAAGCGAAGAAATGTCATGTTAGTGGTAATGACGACACTCCAAGATCAAGAACAAAATTTATCCCCATACCTGATGAAACAAAAATAGTTAGCATTGAATAGTCTTAAAGATGCTTATGGTGAAGATTTTTTTTCTTTCTGTAGATTTGTTAGGATTTTAAATTATTAAACTAATTTAGGTGTTTTGTATGTACAAAGTTATTAGAACATATTAACTTATGTTTTTGGATTATTAGTTAAACTATTTTTCTGCATGATATTGTGTGTTGTGCCTATTACTTTTTGTTATAACGTACGCATATGTGTTATAAAAGTTAGCATATGTTAATCTTATAGAAATGATAACAATATATACAAAATGTTTATGTGATTATATATGTAATTGATTTATGAATATCGTATTTTCAAGTTATTAATCTAATTCGACCTATTAGATTAGCTTATGCATTTTCATATTTTAACTATTCAATGATATTAAAGCATGAATTTATCACAAAAATATAAAATCACACCATCATATTTATGTTTCAAAATAATGACAATAACAAATTCAACTTCTTGAACAACCTAAACCAGTATGTTTAGGTACATTGCAACATACATATAGCAGACACAAACACAAGAAATCTATGTATTTTATGTATATATTTATATATTGAAGTTAAAAATATCATATACCGAATTTTTTACTATCATAATTATTGTATGATTATCAATATATAAGTATATTCATTCATGTATAACAAATTCATATAACAACACATGAGCAGTCATAATTTCAACATATTTCTTGTCATATAAATAGAATTATAATGTAGATGTCGTCATATACATAGAATTATTACGTATAAATAGTCATATACATAGAATTACTATGTATATGTAGTCATGAACATACACTTACAATGTATGTGTAGTCATATACATAGAATGACAATGTATATATATTCACATACATAAAGATTGAAATTATACCTAACAACGTTGTACTGATAAACTTAAGATATACAATAGTTATATAAGAATTTCATAAGATTATCTAATAGGTTGGATCAGATAAGACTAATACATAAACTTTCATATAAATAAGTATAGGACTTCACATTCATTGAAGTGATGTATAAGACTGAATATCCAAACTATTTATCAACATATACATTGAAGTAATGTATAGAAATTGTATATTGTTACATGTATGTGTAACACATGCACATACATACCTTCCTGAAAAACAAACTGGGAAATAAAACACTTTAATTTACATAGATTTGAAGTTAAATAAATCAGCTATTAAAGAATAACGTAATAGAACATTAGCGATTTACTCTTTAAAATAAAAATTAATATATCAAAAATAATAAAACGATAAACTGGATAAAAATGATATTCAACTGTTTGCAGCAAAAAATAACTAAAACGGTTCAAAAAAGAAATACAAATAATTACTAAACGATAAACGAATGAATAAAAATTATATGTAGAGTCATTGACAGCTTATTTCTCCTTTCAAAAAAAGTTACAAGAACGCCTATTGAGGCCGGCTTGTCCCCATCATCTACATCAATTTATGATTCATGATATTGTTTCGCTTAATTGTAACATCAATTTTATTGATGACAGTTTTTCGCCCCCGAATAATAAAAACATCAGTTTTCTTGTAAGTGGATGCTTTCAACATCCATTCACAATCCTCATTGTAACATCGGAGTACATAACTAAAAAAAATGTAATATGATTAATATATCAGAAAATTTAAAGTATGTCGTAAAATCGTTAAGCAGATTAATACGTATGTATATTATGGATACAACTTTTTAAAAAATTTAGAATATATATACATATCAATTATCATTCTGGATACGACTCGATGATTCATTACCTAATATGAATAGATGATTCAACTCGACATACAAATTAACACCATCATCATCCCGGATACGAATAGATGATTCATTACCATCGATACCATAGCGTACATCAGTTAATTTTTGAACTTTGTCAATGTCTAATTCAGCAACAACTGTCGAAATCAACCTAAAATACATTACGAATTCTGAGACAACAATTTCTTCACTTTTGTACTTAACATATTTTATTTCGAATTTCCATTCACCAGAGTATCTCAAAAGAATTGCAATATTCATCTTCTTGAATAAAAATAAATTCAGTTTTTTTAAAGAGATCATAAATCAGTGATTACATTGTTTGTGATTTCTATTATTTGATTGATTTTATTTTTTAATGTATTGTTGTTTTCAAAATTTAAAATAGTATAGTTGTTACACAAATTAAAGAAAGCAATAATTCATCATTAATGTTGTTGCCTTAACTATGTGTTAAATAGAAGGAAGATCAGTTAATTTTCTATTAAAACTTCCTAATTAGATTTTCATATACATAGAGTCTTATGTAAATAACGGTTGAGTTATGTATATTAATTGAGAGAGAGAACAAATTAATTAAGGAGATGGGAGAGAAGGTAATTATGTTTAATAGGGTTGAGATTTATGTTATTTATACTTAATACTATTCCATAAAATAGCTAGTCGACCTTTCTAATTTCATGTAATGGCCATTTCAATTTTGGGCTCATTTTTTAAATGAGCTAATTCAGCTTTTTTTTGAGGGGGGGGGGGGGGGGGGTGGGGTAATTAAATATAATCATATAAAATTATATAATTGTTATATAAAATACATGTTCGTATAAGATATATATCGAAACTGTATAAAGTGTATAGGAACTGTATAGTTGTTATATAAAATATATATCTGAATAAGAATTGCAGCTAAAGATTGTACAGAATTTGAATAAAAATTGTATAATTATTATATAAAATACGTATATATAGTGTGTATAGAAATTGTATAACTATAGTATAGAAAATGCATCTGCATATAATGTGTATAGAAATTGTATCTTTATTGTATCAATATGTATCTCAATAAATATTGTAGCTAAAGATTTTATAGGATGTGTATAGAAATTGTATGATTATTGTTATGTTGCGTATATAAGTTGTATCACTATTGTGTGTGTGTGTATAATATTAAAAGTATGAAGACCCTTAGAAAAGTGAATTGAACTTTTTACCCTTCATTAAAAGTCTCCGCTTTAGATAAAATCGTCTTTTCACCTTTTTCTATTATTTTAGTTATATTAAATATTGATTATATTAAAAAAAAAAAAACTTATATTAATAAAAAAAAAAACTTTCCTCATAAAAATAGAATGTCTTTTTCACCATCTAAACCGTATATTAATAGTTCTTACCTTATTTAAATTGTGTAGCTTAGGGCTTTCAAATCAACTAATATTATATATTGATTCTTTCCTTATATTAGGACTCTTATACTATACATACACAGAGAGAGAAAACATACCGTATTTTTTTTAATATCTCAATTTTTTCTTTCCTTCAGTCGACGTAGTTCTTATTATTTCTTTTATTATCTGCAGATTTTAAGTCATCCCACGAAGAAGTGTGGACAGAAAAGTTTGACGTGATTTGTATCTTTTGAATTTCCTGCATTAATCATGTAAGTTGCAATCGAGTTATTTCAAAGATTTGTACATTCACGAATAGGTTTATACTTTCTTATGTAAACATAGGTCATAAATAGACATTAACTGTGAAATCCACTAATTCTATTTGTTAAAACTAAAGCTAAGAGACAATAAGTAATTCTCAAATTTGATTTTTCTTTTAAAAATTCGTCCGAAAACAATCAGTTTTAGGAGTCCTTTTTAGGGTTTTTCCCCACTCCTTTTACTTTGTTATTGAATAACACTGTTGTTTCTGAATTTCAAATTTTTCTCTATATTACGTTTTGATTTTATTGATCATAAATAAAAAATCTCCCTTTATGTTTGTAAGTAGTTTTGTTATAGGGTTTCTAATATAATTATTTGGTTTATTTTTTAGATTTCAATTTTTTTTATTATGTTGATTTTATTGATTAAGAATAACAAAATATTTTTGTTATTGAATCTCCAAAGTAACTTTATTGTTTCTAAGTTTCAAATTTTCTTATAATCTTCAATACGTGATATAGTAATACTTGCAAAAGTAATATCTTCAAGTTCCTTCAATGCCGTGATATGTAGTTCCACTCTTCAGTTTCAATGACAAAGAGTAGTGAAAAAATAGGCTTCTTACTATTGCATGTAAATAATTAGAAAAGATTGAACTTTTATTGTGAGATTATATTACTTTTTTTTTTCAAACTATAATTCTTTTGTTATTTTCCCTTGTTTCAAGTGGAGTGGGAATTAATCCTCAACAAAGTGCCGGTAATTTATAGTTTACAAGAATATTTTGTAGTTACATCCATTCAGTATTTTTTTCTTTCCCGCTAAATAATGATTTATTTATTTTGTGGATGATAAATGATCTCTGGAATGGAAATTTTAAGATATACATTCCTCGTGGATGATAAGTTTTAAGTACTTAGGAGTCTTTTGGTAGGAAAACAAGATATGCAAGAATTAGTAATATAAGGATTAGTAATGCAGGGATTAAAGTAGGGATTACTAATACAAGGATTGTAATGTGTGATTATTTTTTATTGAATGTTTGGTTCATTGTGTTAAAAGCTAGATATACTATGTATTGTGTTTGATTTAAAATTCTATAAATATCTTCTTTACAATTGTGTCCTTGATCGTTTTGTGGAATTTCTATTTCATTTAACTTGTCATCTTAAAAATTAAAATATGGATAGTTCGGATGCCTGAAGTGCATAGACCCTTCGTCAAATGATCTACAAACCACTATCACATTATGAAATGCATACTACCGTGAGACATTATCGTTCAAACACTTGTTGGAACCTCATATAACCTTTTCTTTTAATCTATCAACGTCAATTTTTAAGGTTATTTGTGTATTTTGTAAATCAAATTTAACTAATTCTTCAACAAAACGAACATACAAAATCTATGTTACTAATCATATGAAATGCATTGAAACTAATTCTTGGATGTAATAATATGAAATTAATGGATTAAAATCGTTTACACCTTTGAACTTTGTTGTAAAAATCAAACATCTCCCTCAACTTTGAACAATAATCATACTCCCTCTTTTTTCCTATTTGATTTTTTAAAATGCTTACTTTACCCTTGTATTTATATCAACATTTGAGGTTTTTTTTATTTTTTTTAAAAAAAGACTTTTTTATAAACATATTTTTTATTTTTTAATCTATATAACATATTTTCTATAAAAAGCTAAAAGTTATTTTTTAGATGAAAAATAAAAGTGAGAAATATTAATTGAGTATATAAGTTAATGACATTTTATAATGAAATAAATGAGAAAAATAATAAAAAAATAATTTTATTAAAAATAAAAATTCTAATATCTATTTATTCGTGAAAATAATAGGTAATTATATATTTATAAATATATTTCAATGCAGGTAATACAAATTAATTAATAGTCGAGGGTCCTTCGAAAACAACTTCTATACCTCCCCGAGGTAGTGGTAAGGTTTGCGTACCCCACCTTCCTCATACCTCACTTAGGGAATTTCACTGGGGTAAAAATCAATCAAACACCCCCCTTAATATTAAGCAACGATCATTCTCTCCCTTTTTCACTATGTAATGCCTATTTTACCCTTAATATTTTTAATTTTTTGTCTATATAATATTTTTTATATTATATAAATTTATCTTTCATAACCGAGGTATTTATCATTTTTATTTAAATTCATTTACATTACTAGTAAATTCTTTTATAAATTAATTACAAAATCTAATGGTAGTTTTTACATTCAAATTTTTTATATTATAGGTATTAAGTATGTATGTGTGTATATATAATTATGTATATAGATGCATATTTTGATTCTCTCTTTTTTTTAATATCTATATAGATAAACGATTTTTCGTTGTCAATATTAATTATTTTCTAAATTATAATTTAAAATTCATTAACAATAATCATTTGATCTGTAATAAATATAGATCTATAACAACACCATACCCAATGAAATCCCCTAAGTGAGGTATGAGGAGGATAGGGGTACGCAAACCTTACCACTACCTCGGGGAGGTAGAGAAGTTATTTTCGAAGGACCCTCGACTATTAATTAATTTGTATTACCTGCATTAAAATATCTTTATAAAATATAATTACCTATTATTTTCACATATAACTAGATATTAAATTTTTTATTTTTAATAAAATTAATTTTTATTATTTTGCTCATTTATTTTTTTTATATAATGTCATTAACTTATATACTCAATTATATTTCTCACTTTTATTTTTCATCTAAAAAATAACTTTTAGCTTTTTATAGAAAATATGTTATATAGATCAAAAAATAAAAATTTTGTTTATAAAAAAGTTTTTTATTTTTTAAAATATTCAAATGTTGATATAAATACAAGGGTAAAGTAAGTATTTTAAAAAATCAAATAGAAAAAATAAGGGAGAATGATTATCATTCAAAGTTGAGGGGGCATTTAATTTTTACAATAAAGTTCGGGGGTTTAAACGATTTTAATCCGAAATTGATCCTATGAGCTTCACATGAAATAACATTCTCAATGTAACTTTTTATCCTTTCTTAAAAGTCTCTGCAATATACAAAATCATCTTTACCATTTTTTCTCCTTTTTATTTCAAATTATTACCTAAAAATAAGATAAAAGAACTATATGTGGTAAGAAATATTAGAAGAATCACTAATTATGAAACTCTAACTTATATATAGAAGGAGATTAATATATGGTAAAGTATTTGTCTACATTTTTCTTATGCCATTTGATACGTTTTTCTTTTGTAAGTAGAATCACGGTTGAAGTAATACTTCAAACATGAAGTATTTAATATATTTTTTTTAATAGAAAATCAACTAAGGTTTGTTGTATTATTTGTTGTACTTTGGTCATTTAATTCTCTTATTCATCTATTATTTGACCCAATATAAGTAATTCCTAGTTTTTCTTAGTACAAAATAATAGACCCTCTGTTGTATTAGTTATTCATGAATAACTGATAAGGAGGAATTAAATTGAGTTGTGCCACTAAATAATATACTAGACTGAATTAAATTTTAATACATGAACTATTTCAATTAACACATCCTACAAACGTCCTTATAGGTTTCTAATTCTAATGCATTTCTGCAATAATAATCTATATGCTGGTGATTAGAGGTTATATTGAGATACTTTGTATACTCTCTTGTTTGGATTGTAGGGAAAGGAAACTTAAGGATCAAAGGTTGTGGTGGAATATTTTTGCTCTTATCTAAGTGTAGAAAAAAATCAAATCTATTTCATTTCCTTTCCCAAATATCAATCTTATTAGCACTTCTCCTATGTGCGGAGTTCGGAGAAGAGCTGGACCATAAGGGTATATTGTACCTAGCCTTATCTTATGATTCTGCAAGATATTATTTTCACGACTTAAATTCGTGACCTCCTAACTCCTAATTACAAGTCAGCATCTTTACCTGTTACGCCATAACTCTCCTCCTAATATCAATCTTATGAATTGAAAAAAAAAGGAGAGATTAATTACACATGAAAATTTCTTATACTATAGAGTATACTTGCATATTAAAGATTATAAAATAAAAAATTGAATCCTCACTAATAGAGTCAAACGGCCAACTAACTAATTGTAAAACAATACGTGGCTTGAATATATATCTAGGAGTGCATTATATTTTTTGAATATAAGTATCATAATGTCAAAGAAAAAGAAGACGACATTCAGAAAGTGATTTTAAATTATTATTACAGAGGAGAAATGTACATAAATAACTTATTTTATTTTAATGGTGTGATAAAATAGCTTAGTGGTTAAGTTTTTTAATACATTGGAGACATAATTACAGAAGAGTTTTTTAAGGAAAAATTAGAGTTTCAAATCATCAAACACTCAAAATTAGCTTATTTTGAAATACTCTTTTCAAAATAAAATATTTTTTAATTTTTTTTGTGAGAAGCAGTTTGTATTTAATTAATAAATCTAAAAAAAATTTTTAAACTATAGTTATTATTTGACTAAATTTTTAAAAATATAAAGTTTGCAAAAGTATAATTTTTAAAAGAGTGCTTTTATGAAAAATTACTTTTTTCATATAAAAATAACTTTTACTGCTCAATATATTTATTCTCTTCTGAAAATTTGGTGAAACGCCACACTTTTAAAAATATTCAATTTTTTTTTAAATAGGCTTTTGACTTTCAAAATCTTGATCAATCAGGTTTTAGTAAAGTCACTTTCTAAGATCCAATATAAACAAAGGTACTAACTACAACAACAACAAACCCAGCGAATTCCCACCAAGTAGGGTCTGGGGAGGGTAAAATGTACGCAATCCATACCGCTACTTTCGAAAAAGTAGAGAGGCTGTTTCCAATAGACCCCCGGCTCAAGATTAAGAATAGTTAATACGGTCATAGTAATACCTGAAGCAAAATGGATGGAATAACCGAGAAATGAAATGAGAAATAATACAAATAGAGGTAAGAGAGTCATGAAAATAAGAGCAATACGAAAGTAAAAAACAATAAATAAGAAATAATAAAAGGCCACTTCCTCGTAGTAGCATACACTAACGTCTCCTACCAGTGAGCACAGTCATAAGCTTACTAAGCCAGCTACACCAGAGCTCCCTAACTACTAGCTATAACCCACACACGCATTAACCTTCTACCCTAATCCGCGACCTCCACACCTTTCTATCTAGAGTCATGTCCTCAGAAAACTGTAACAGCCCCATGTCTTGCCTAATCACTTCTCTCCAGTATTTCTTCGGCCTACCTCTACTCCTCCTGAAACCATCCAAAGTTAGACCCTTACACCTACGAACTGGGGCATTCGTGCCCCTCCTCATCACATGCCCAAACTATCTCAGTCTTCCTTCCTGCATTTTGTCCTCCACCGAAGCCACTCCCACCTTCTCCCGGATAATCTCATTCCTAACTCTATTTTCTCTAGTAAGTCCACACATTCAATGCAACATTTTCATTTCCACTACCTTCAGTTTTTGGATATAGGATTTCTTGACTGGCAACACTCCGCACCATACAACATGGCTGGACGAACTGCCACTCTATAGAACTTGCCTTTAAGCTTTAAGGGCACCTTCTTATCACACAACACTCCCGAGGCGAACCTTCATTTCATCCAACCTACTCCAATACGTTTAGAGACATCCCCATCAATCTCATCATTCCCCTGGATCATAGACCCAAGATACTTAAAACTATCCATCTTACAAACATCTTGGGAATCCAACCTCACCACCACTCCGTCCTCCTACTTCGAGTCACTAAACTTGCATTTCAAATACTCCATCTTGGACCTACTCAACCTAAACCCCTTAGATTTGAGGGTTTGCCTCCAAACCTCCAATTTTTTATTCACCCCACCCCTACTCCCACCCCCCACATCTCATCAATTAGAACTACATCATTTGCAAATAACATACACCAAGGCACCTCATCTTAAATACTCCATGTCAACACGTCCATCACTAGCACAAACAAAAATGGGCTGAGAGTCGATCCCTGGTGCAACCCTGTCTCTATCGAGAAATGATCAGAGTCTCCTCCCACCGTCCTCACCTGAGTCTTCCCTCCTTAGTACATGTCCTTAATCACTTTGATGTACGCCATCGGGACACCTCTCACCTCAAAGCGTCTCCAAAGAACCTCCCTCAGGACTTTGTCATAAGCCTTCTCTAGGTCGATGAACACCATGTGTAAATCCCTTTTTCTTTCCCTATACTTCTCTACCAATATTCTCACCAGGTGGATTGCCTCTATCGTCGAGCGACCAGGCATAAAACCAAACTGATTCTCCAAAATAGACATGACCCTCCTCAATCTCCGCTCAACCACCCTCTCCCAAATCTTCATAGTGTGACTCAACAGCTTAATACCCCTATAGTTATTGCAACTCTGAATGTCACCCTTATTTTTATACAACGGAATCATCGTACTTCATCTCCAAGCCTTAGACATTTTTGCAGACTTGAAAATACCGTTAAACAAATTAGTCAACCAGCTCCACCAGTAAACTTCCAAAAATTCACCGAAATTTCATCAAGCCCTGTCGCCCTGCCCCTCCGCATCCTATGAATAGCCTGTAATGCCCCGATTTGCTGAACCTGAATGCTACATGGTGCTTATGACCCCGAGGGACCATAATCTAACCCATGACTAATATCTATACCTGTACACTACATAATATACTTGTAGAATGCGGAAAACATAAACAATAGGCCATAAGGTTCAACTGAATAGAATATCTGATAAATAATAACATCCATATAGGGTAACAAATACCCAAAACAACTAAAAGCTGAATCTAAAATCTGAACTAAATCTGAAAGCCTCTAAATGCTGTCTGAAATAAGGAGTTGAAGGAACATGTCTCCAACTAACTCTGTCTAGCAAAACTGAACTGAAATAATGAATGAAATAAAATAATATCATCCTCGAATGGATGAGGACTCACTGCAACTCTGCGACTGGAATGCTACTGCTGATTTAGAACTCGTGTCTCTGAACCTGTAGTGTAACATGAAAGAAAGCACCATAGCGCAAATGCGTCAGTACGACTGGGAGTACTGAGTATATGAGTGAGGTAGGCTAAATGCAAAAGGGTTTACATGCATGAACAATGCTAACTGACTGACTGATATGAACGTAAGAGTACAAACATGCATATATAGTAACTAAAATCGTGAATACATGATATATGGATCTGTACGCTAATACATGGTTTACTGTTAACATGACTGATACTGAAATTTTGATAACATGGATGATTGTGTCTGACAGTCCTGAATCTGATGGAACTACCTGAGTTTCGTACTATAACTGAATTGACTGTAACTGACAGTCCTAGTATACTGAAATCTGAAGAACTATCTGAGTTCTTTTACTGAGACTGGGACTGAAACTGTGGGAGATAGTTGCTTAACCGACATGCCCTAATAACGCATATAGCTAGGTTGGGGTCCAATCTCTGCCCCAACTGAAAGGGCGTCAATACCATGCCACTGGTAAGGACAGCTGTGAGTGACCCTTAGCTGGCAGGTACTCGAATGAGAATGGTGGGAACCCTAAACTGATAGGTTAATCTACCTCATCAACCCTAATCTGGCAGGTTAAGATGTCTCAACCTAAGCTGGCTATGTAATTCTAGAACACAAAGATGACTATTAAGAATCACATCCTAAACTGGCAGGTGAGTTCCCATCCTTGGGTTCACTCGGTGCTAACTTCTACTCCCATCTGAAAAGGCTGAACATGATTTAACTGGTTGTACATGGACTGAGTAACTAACTTTTGTTGACTGATGGAATAGTACTACTATCTGAGAATTTATTAAGATTTTTGAGATTTCCTGAGTCACATGACTGACTGAGTTCTATAGATCATGGCTTGAATAAGATTATCATGATAACGTGACATGGCTCTAGGCACACAACTATATTTTTTGGGTACTAGTACCCCCAGTACTCGATGGAAGGATACTGACACACATAACTGACTTGATCATAAAATGGAGTCCATAATTCACCATATCATAAGTAGGGAATTTCACACTAAGTATAGTTCTCAACATCTTATGTATGGAAGGGAAATTTATACAACATGTGTAACATGCATAGCTTCAATATCATGCTCAATCCATATCACAACAACAACGCATATCAATCACGCGGAATTTATGTGAAATCATAAAGCATAGAGCATGGACTTGTCATTTAAGCACTATTAAATCATGGGACATGAATTCTATCATCATAGGTCTTTTATCAAACACTTTGCATGCATTCTTTTAGCTTAGGTATGTTTTCATGAATTTACCCATTCTAAACCACATAAAGTTCATGGATTTCAACTAACGAACACATATACTTCATGAAAACACCTTTAGATATCATCTTGAAACTTAAACAACAATCATCAACATGTACATGGTTACATCACAACAAGACAATCACAATATAATATTTAAAACATGGTTCTTGAGCTCTATGAACAAAATAGATCCATAGATGAACACTACGCATACCTTAGATGGAAGATTCTTGATGATTGATAGAGAAATTTGCTTGAACTTGAATCCCCAATTGAAAACCCTAATGTGTTCTTGAGAGGATTTTGAGAGAAAGAGCATGTTTTGGTGAAATAAGGTCTTAATTCCGTGTTTATGGAATATATATAGGGTGGAAAGATGACCCAAATACCCCTCTAGATGTATCATTTAATTTCTGTGAAAATTACCTGATTTGGGACCCCAGCACCACGCGGAGATATCACATTGACCCTCGTTTGTGACCTGAAAACTCACCGCTATGCGGTGGAATTGCGGAGAGACATTGGAAATTGACAAACATCATTTTGGCTTACGACGTGACGCGCCACTGACTAAAATGACGTTGCTGAAACTTTAAATTGCCATAACTTCTTCACCAGGTGTCCGTTTTAGGCAAATTTGGTATCGACGGATAGCTTATTCAATTCTCTACAATTTGGAGGGTATAAATCTGCAAAATACCACCTACAAACCAAGTTATACTCGTTCAAAGATGACCTATGTGAAATCACGCACGAAAACTTGCTGGATTCAAAAGTTCTTAGCTAGGCTTACTCTAAGTGACTCTTATGAACATGCTTAACACATCATAAACTCTATTATCTCTAGGATACTCACCCTAAGTCATGTACTCCAATATGAATCACAGGATAGGAGGTTTCATATATAGGAACAATGATTCATTTTCTAGCTTAGAAATATATGGGGTATTACATAGCCTCTCTGACCTCCTCAACCGTAAAACGTCTACAGTAACCTAAATCCCGATTATCCTCCAAGTGCTCCAACTTCCGTAGCTCAATGCTTTTGTCCCCCTCCTCGTTCAATAAACCATGAAAATACTCCAGCCATCTCTTCTTAATGTGGACATCCTCCACCAAAACTCTTCCATCCTCCCCATTAATGCACTTCACTAGATCGAGGTCACGACCCTTTCGCTCCCTAGCTTTAGCCAGCCTATACAATCTATTTTCCTCGCCTTTCTCCTCTAACCCCGCATACATACTCTCAAATTTTGTTGTCTTATGGTAACTTGGCCTCCTTCCTCGCTACTTTGTACACCTCCCTATTCACCCGCTTCTCTTCCTCATCCTTACTCTCAATAAACTTAACATACGCCCCCTTCTTACTCTCCACTTTCTTTTTAAATTCTTCATTTTACCACCAGTCCCCCTTATACCATCTTGCTCGACCCCTCAAAACGTCCAACACTTATCTTGCAGTCTCCATGATGCAACTGGTAGCCTATCCCACATAACATCCACATTTCCCCTGCACTCTCATACCCTCCTTCCCCCACCTTCTTCCTTATCTCTAGAGCACTAACTGGCGTCAAACCTCCCCACTTAATCATAGGTCGACCCTCCCCGACCCTCTCTTATTGCTCTTCTTTATTATCAAGTCTATCACCAAAAGCCTGTGCTGGGTCGAAAGATGCTCCCTTGGGATGACTTTACAGTCCTTACAAAAGGCCCTATCCCCCTTCCTAAGTAGTAAAAAGTCAATCTGAGTCTTAGCTATCGCACTTCAAAAGGTAATCAAGTGATCCTCTTTCTTCGAAAAACTCGAGTTCACAACCACCAGCCCAAAAGTCCTCGCAAACTCCAATAGTGCAGCTCCTTCCCCATTCTTATCACCGAAACCAAAGCCTCTATGCACATCTTCATAGCCTTCCGATAAAATCCCGATGTGCACATTAAAGTCCCCTGCTATGACAATCTTCTCCGAGCTACGAACGCTTCTCACCACCTCGTCCAAATCCCCCCAAAAACTTACTTTCACCTCCTCATACAAGCCTGCCTATGGCGCATAAACACTATACATATGCAAAGTAAACCCCCCAACGACCAGCTTAATGGTCATTACCTTATCACTGACCCTTCTAACCTCCACCACCTTCCCTCTAAGATCCTCATCCACTAAGATGCTCATTTCATTCTGTTGTTTCTCACTCCCTAAGTACCACAGCTTGAACCCATCCACATCCCTAGCCTTAGATCCTACCCACTTAGTCTCTTGAATACACGCAATATTAATCCTCCCTTTCTTAAGGATCTTCACCAGCTCAACGGACTTATCCTGGAAGGTCTCTATATTCCAAAACCCTAACCTCAACCTATCCTCTCTCGCTTCTCGCCTACCTCTACTACCCCTCACTGAACCAGCCCTACCGCCTGGCTTAGACCCCACACCTGCCCCTACCCTCACCTCTTCACCCCCTCCCAAAACTAACCCCCGTTCTAGCCCCCTCGGACATGACCCTACTCCACTATCAACCCCCAAAGCCACTACACAAAAGTCAGAACAAATCCCCAAACAGACAGGCAAAAAAATAAGGCAAAAATAGGACAAAAAGCCGTCACGCACAAAACACCCTATCCGATCTAGCAGCTAGAACCACACATAATATCCATCAAAAGGTAAAACAGCCAATCACAGTTCAAGTCACAATAAAGGAATAAAATCAAGGAACAGGTTAATATATAAAACTAAATTGATTAATGCCTTCAATATCTACCTAATTTGTGTTTGTTGGTAGACTTTGTGCTCAAGTTAAAAATACCTAAAATCAATTGGGATTGTTTGACATGGAATGAGCTAAATAAAGTTATATTAATTATTTCATCATATATATATATATATGATATAAATGGTGAAATAAATAATCCATGAATAATTAATACTCCTAAATAAAGGCAAAATAAAATGATCCTACATTTTATTTTGAGATTATTATCACTTATCCATCATAAAAATTGTTATTTCACATTTTTATCTTAAACTTTTAGTAAGTTCAAGTTCTACAAATATTTCATATGTTTTGATGGGTAAATACTTATCTAAATTAGTATTTACATCAAATCATATGAATTACTATAGTTATATAGTTTTATAAAGTTAGAATATGTGTTATTTATCATTTAGTATTTACATCAAATCATATGACTTACTATAGTTATATAGTTTTATAAAGTTAGAATATGTGTTATTTATCCATGATATAATGCTAAAAATCTGTGTAAAAATACATTATTACTCATTCATTAACTTGGTATAAACACTTGGTATAATTACCTCTATTTAATATCTTTTTCTATTTTGCATAATTCATGTTTTTTTTACATAATTTTTTAATTAACATAATATACGGGTGCAACGCACGTAATCTAAACTAGTATGTATGTATGTAAGTATGTATGTATGTATGTATTAATCATTATTGTATAAAATATGTTATTTTATATAACAAATAAAAAATAAACTTTTTTGCATTTGATTGATAAAAAATAAATTATAATACTATAAATTTATATTTAATTATTAAAAAATATAAAATTTTATGTAATTATTTTTTAGTAGAATTAAAAATAATAATAGATGGCCGTTTTTTTTTTTTTTTTAAAAAAAAGGAGTCACAATTAGGGGTGTGCATCGGTCGATTCGGTTCGATTTTACATGTTATTGGTTCGATTTATCGATTTTTGATTTTTAAATATGTAAAATCAATAACCAACCAATAAGATATTTTCTTATCGGTTTTGGTTTATTGATTTTTGGTCCTTAACGGTTCGGTTTTCGGTTTAACCAATAAGAAAATACTTATAAAATAGAAATCGTAACAACTAACATAAAAAAATAAAATCTTAATTACCTCCAAAACCTACGCAATGCATTTTAGTTTACAAGAATCTTCAAACTTGAACTGAATGTTAGTTAGGAAAAAAATTGAATCCTAATTGTTGGAAGCTATAAATGCTTCAAACTTTTTATTACGATAATAGCCGAACTTTATATAGTGCCTTTGTTACCCTGAATAGGTTAATACTTTGTGAATCACTGCATTATGAATTAGTAGTGCATGTAATCTATATACATACACATATCTCTCTCTATATATACATATATAGATAGATAGATAAAGAGAGAAATTTAAATATATAACATAAATAAGGATAAAATAATAACTTAGTGTATCCTTATTAACCGATAACCCAAAAAGTTAAAACCAATACCGATCCGTTTACCCAATAAATTTTTTTATAAAACCAATAAAAAATTATTAACCCAATAACCAATACCAATAACCCAATAATATTTTTATTGATTCAATTTATCGATCGGTTTGATTTTTATACGGCCTAATCACAATAGAGAAAAAAAAACAGAGGAATCCTGTTCGACTGTTGCCGCCAATAGCCATATTGAGATGGCTAGATTTGGGGTTTTCAATCCTCGCCTATTTTTTGTGTCATTTATTTCACCTGGGTGGTTAATTTTGTCCTTTCTCCTTAGTGGGGGACTTTTCAAAGATATACAGCCAAACACAACACATTGTACCATATATAACATTTTTAATTTACATTCGTATAGTCAAGTTTTATTGCAACAATATTTATGCACACTTATAATATTAAAAAACTTACAAACAATGTTATATATATATATATATATATATATAAAAGTTAGAAAAAACGTAGCGGCAAATTCCTTTTTTGTGATTTTCAGTTGCATTTTTTTGTTCAAAACTAGTCCAAATCTCCACTAAATGACTTTAAATTTGTAAAGATCATTCTTATACTATTTTAATAAATCTAAATATCTGCCACTTCAAATTTTTCACAAAAATGAAATTCAAAATTCAAACTACTTTAAGCTTGTTCAGTGATGGTGATTTTTAGAATTTGCTTTAAATCTTCTACTTTATTAGCTTTTGCATAACGCCTGATTTCGATCTCAACAATGATCAGTTACCTTTGTAATATGATATTCACCCACAAATCTTACAAAATCAGTTTCTAACCGTAATTGAACTCCAAATTCAGTAAAAAATAAAGTTCGCCCATTAACAATCAATAGAACTCAACTTTAATATTTAGATTCAACAAAAATAAGATAGAATTCGCAAAGAAAACAAGATGAAAGAACTGAAAAAGGAAGAAAGAAGAGAAAATGAGTGAACAATTAAGATTAAGTTTCTTAATGTCCTGTTAATGAGTAAAAGAATATACTTAAATTACATATGAAATCGGCTAATCGGATAAAATCTGAAAATACAGACCCATTTGATTATATGTTATATAACCCTTGACCAAGTGATAAAATGGATAAAAACCTCTATTTTATTTATTTATTTATAGTCACGTGCAATTTTAGTGTTGCGGTTTTTGGAACTTGACACATCTTTCTTTGTACTGCTTTTGGTTGACTTTTTCTTTTTGAATGATGATGAGCTAATCTAACCATTAGAGTTTGTTAAATATTTGAGGAGATCAAGTATTCATTTTTAACGACTTTTCCTTGCTCTTTGCCATTTTGACAGCAACAACTCAGCAGTTAGGCTCTCTCGAAAATTACGGGTCAAAAGTGATAGATTCCCTTAGGGTTGTTTGATTTGAAAATAAGTTATATCAGAATTAATTATGTTGGGATAAGTTATGATGAAATAAGTTATATTGAGATTATATTGGGATTAGTTATGCTGGGATTATTTTTTATTGAGTATTTGGTTTGTTGTATTCAAAAATATGCATGGTATAATTTCTAGGAATAAATTGATTGATTACCAAAATACCCTCCAT
>NC_061121.1:94547276-94585288 GCF_002878395.1 Capsicum annuum
ATATATATATATATATATATATATATATATATATGTGTGTGTGTGTGTGTGTGTGTGTGTGTATATGTGTATGTGTGTATGTGTGAGAGAGAGAGAAATGAAAATGAGGGTATTTTTGTCCTTGTATAATTTTATACCAAAGAAAAATAGTTTTGGAATTGTTATCCCACCATTTGAGTGGATAACTTATCCCGGGACTAATTATTAGTCCCGGAATAAGTTATACCAAATATTTACAACCAAACGAGTGAGTTACATTTTTATCCCGGGATTATTATTTTATCCCGGGATTATTGACTCTAGTCCCGCAAACCAAACGGCCCCTTAGTTTCTAAATAAATGCATGTTTAGTGTTGGACACATTTTTTAATAAACTAGTTTAGCAACACGTGTCTCGCACGTATAACTTTTCATTATTTTAAATTAGACGATTTAGTCTATTGCGGAGGTTTTTAATGAAGTGCAAAATGTTCAAATTACTTCTTAAAGATCCTTCACACTTTAATAGACTAATGTAAACATAACATATATTTTATTGTAAATACATATATATATTACCACTAGAAGTTTCAAGTGGTTAATGGATCGTCAATTTATGTTTGTCATGCAATACTTCTTTTACTTGTTGCTAGAGACTAAGAGAGACGCATCAATTTGAACCAATTTATAACACTACTATTTTTTTTTCTTTTACATTTTTCTATTTTTAAAATCTTTTCTTATTTTTAAAGTTAAATCTTTGATTACTTACTTAAAACTTTTACAAATTTGATATTTTTTTTTATATTTTTCTTATTCTAAAACTTTCATATTTATTTCTATATTTTTCAAATCTTCTTAAAATTAGTTTTAGTTGATTTTCAAAACAAAAATTCCACAAGAAATCTAAACTCAAGCAACAAAAATTTAAACTTTCATGATATTTACTCCTCCACCTACAGGACAAAGTATAAAATTTCAATGATCAATAATTGAGAACAATTAATAGTGAATTTAAATAAACCACCTTAATATTGCTTGAAAACTTGACTCGAGAATAATTAATATTGTATTCAAATAGACCACCTTAATATTTCATGAAAACATAACTTTCAGACGATGAAGAAGAAAAACATAGCTAGGCAATATAAAAAATAGTGAAAAGATAATTTTATCTATTGCGGAGACTTATTACACTCAAACTATATCATGATTCCTCACCATATAACAGTGTAGTACTAATAGCTCACAATATATTGAGGAGTTAAATTATTTTCCTCAATTTGGGATTTCAAATCTCAAGTTACAGCTACTAAAAAAATTGAATAGATAAAGTTAGTAAAGCGGAGAAGAGTTGAAAATTTCATACCTGACGTTGTTCGATTTCAAGATTGGGGTGGTGATTGTGATTGTTTTCTATCCTTTAATGACCCTTTTTTGGGTTGAAATTAATGTTCGTCTTGAAAACATCGAATCAAATAGAAACCAAGTTGAAATACAGCGAATTAAACTGAAATAGTTTAATTTGGTGTTCGATGTCTACTTTTTAAAATCGTAAATAAAAGAATTGAATAAAATTTGATAAAAATCGAATCAAAGAACAGAACATGCACTCCTAATCAACATCTTAACAACATAAATCGTACTAATATGAATGAGAAATAAAATAGAAAAACATGCCTTCAAATCCTCTCGTAGTCGGCACGAAGTCTCAATCATATATTCACATAATTTTTCTTAGAAGGAAAATAAAAGTTACCATAATTAATTTTACTTTTCCTGAAAGAAAAAATATAATTATTTTCCATATTTGGCTAACCTTTTTCTTGGAGGAAAGGTTTTGGACATCTATAAATAGAAGAGCCCCTTCTCATACCATAATAAATAGCATCTGTAGACACCTAATTTTGTCCCTCCCAAGTCCAATTTTATTTATTTTTACCTCACTTTATCGTACACCTTTACCCATGTAATTATATCCCACAAAAATATAAAATAACAAGATTTCAACAAACCCCTAACAAACTATATCCCTAATTATTCTTTTGGTAACAAAATTAACCACTCCCTCTCTCAATTTTCAACAACACATCACCACCTCATACACCACTCACAAATAAGGGACCCACTTAAATTACACTTATAGCTCACATCACACCCTCCATTCATCTATACACGGGACCCACCAAGAATAATTACATACTCACAATCATCTTATCCACAACAAACTCACTCACGATTCCCATCAAATACAAATGAAATTCACTCATAGACACACACGAGAATAATAAAAGAGAGAGACACTAAAAAAAGCTTCTTCTGAATTTTCTTTCTTTTCACAAACTAATCCTCACACTACACACAAAACAGTCCACAACGACGCAAACACACCATAAATTGGGGAAAATAGAGTGAGGAGATTGAGCAAGGAGGTGAGGATGGCGAGCTGAGAGAAGAAAAAGTCAAAATACCCCCTTTTCCAATGAGTTCTCACCGAAAACGTTGATATCATGAGATTTTCTCTATTTTTAGTCACTGTGGGAGCTCGCAGGATCTCCGGCTAGACAAAAACCAGCTCCACCTCCACCAAAATCTCAAAACCCGATCACCCCTGCACTGTTAGTAGTATTCAGGCGGTGAAAGACATCGGGACCAGCATCGAAATTGGGTAAAAAGGAATTTGAGTTCAAAATTCGTGATTTGAGGTTCATATTGAAGCTACTGGTTCTATTATAATTTTGTTTGAATTTGCTGTTTCTATACCGAGTTGGGGGTTTGGTCCGTTGGTTGGGGTTTCGATTTTGATTTGAGGTTCCGGTGCGAACTCCATCTCTTTTAATCGAATAATACTTGGTTGAAAGCGGTATTGAGGTCCAATTCTTTCTCCTCTTCATTTTAATTCTTATGCGATTATGAATGTGTGATTCGATGTCACTATTTTATTTGTTGATGTGATTTGTTGATGACGTTTGAGTGATTTTGATGGTGCGATTGATAAAAAAAAAAGTTGGGGGTGGGAATTAAAAATTAACGAAAAGGGTAGATTCGAATTAATTTTGATTTATTATCGATATGAAATGTGATAGAATTATGATATTTTGAAATGGATAGGAAAATGTAGGTTCGGGTAGGCAAAAAATTTAGGATTGGTGACTTGTTGAATGAGTGAATACTTGTTGAATGGTTCTTTCTATTTCAAATTCACATAATTGAGAAAATATATTCATTTTATCGGGGAATGCCCCAAAGTCTAATGTATTTATTCAACGGAGGATACCCTGAGGTATCTTATATTCGGAGGACATTCGTAACGAAGGCCCGAGGCGTCAGGTGGAGCATAGTCTAGGATTAGCTTAGAATAGGATTTATATTTTCGCATTTTTCTATTTTCGGGATGTAATAATTGGACTGAACATTTTTTTTGTCTTGTTTGTTTGATTGATTGTATTGTGGGTTTTATATGGTTTATACATTTTTTAATGTCAAATTAACCGATACGCTCCACCAAGCGACCATGGTCTAACCTCGGGATCGAGGGGTGCCTAACACCTTCCCCTTGGTCAACAGAATTCCTTAGCCAGAATCTCTGTTTGCGGATCAGTTATAGAGTCAAAACCATTTTGAAAAAGAATATCCAAGGGTGACTTGGCACACCCGATTTATGCCAAGTGGCGACTCTGAGTTTTGAATATAAATGATTTTTTTCGAAACAAATTATCTTCATTTTGTCTTTAATAATTAAAACCCCTTTCGACCCTTTAAAATAAATCTTTTCGGGTTAGAAAAAGGGGGTGTGACAGCTTTGGCAACTCTGCTGGAGATCTTTTTCAGAATTCGAGCTTATTTTTTGGAGTTGTATCGGCTTATTTTGACATTATGGGTGAATAAACATTTGGTTTGTGTTATTGTTATCATCGTTGAGTGTTTACTTGCTACGTGTTTATAGTTTTTTCTCCTATGTGTTACCGTTTTATATCTGGCATCATGTGCATAACCTGAGTCAATTCTTTCCGCAACAAGTCTCAGAGTGCATGTCATGCGCACGAACTCTAGTTGAGTCACTCTTATTTTAGGAGGGGAAGCCGTTGGATGTATGGAGTAGGTGGTAAGCAAAACAACCACTATCGACCATATACTCTCCCAAATGGCCTTGTTTGTAAACCCCAACATAGGTCATCCTTTAGGTCATACTTATGTGCATCATATTGAGACCTAACGGGGCCCACTTGGTCCTTTGTAGGAGACTCTCCTCTAAAGCATCCGTACGTGCTAATTGTTGCATTTTTTAGGGTAACAGGGTCATTTGACGGACTGATTTGGGGAAAGCATGTGCTAGAATTAAAGAAAGGTGTGTAGGCATGAAAAAATTAAAAAAGAAAAAAAAGAGAAAAGGTGAATCAAAAAAGGGTTTAGTAGTTTTTAAGTTCTTTATGGCTTTTATTTTCCACGATTCAAAAATTTTAAAAAAAATTTACTTTTTGCACTGATTTTTCAAAAATATAAAAAAAACATCAAAAAGATTTTCCTTTTGTTTCATTTAGCAAGCATTCACAATTTGAAAACTCCAAAAAGATTTTTTTTAGGAGCTTTTTATAAAAGAAATTGTTTTTAAAAAAGGTGGTAGAAGTTTTGTACATTTCATATAACGAAAATACCAAAAAGATTTTCTTTCATAGCTGTTGGTGTCATTTTTTATGTGAAGTGTCAAATTGAAAACTCAAAAAACTATTTTGTTATGTTGTTCATCGTGTGTCTTTGGTCGTGTCTCAAGTCAGGGTGCAATCTGTTATTTATCATTAATTATCCAATCTGGACGAACTGCGCACCTTTAATTCTCCTCTCTTGGGAGTGAGATACATAGGCAGCCTATTGTTGGTTTGGGGATCTTATTTAAAAAATTCAAAAAGATTTTCTTCACTCTTCATTTAGAGTAGGTGTTTCATACATGTCTTGAAAAGAAAAATACAAAAAAAAAAGATTTTCCTCAATAATCGTAGGTTTCATTTTTGGTTGATCTTATTTGAGAAATCCAAAAAAAAGATTTTCTTCACTCTTCCTTTAAAGTAGGTATTTCCTATACATCTTTAAAAGAAAATCACAAAAATATTTTTTGTTAATAACTTCAAGTCTCATTTTCGTATGAAATTCAAAAATTGAAAATCCAAAAAGATTTTTCTTTGGTAATCATAGGTTTCTTTTTGTATAGGAAGTTTAAACCTAAAAAATGCAAAAAGATTTTCATCAATTCTTTTGACAATTTGTCATTTTTAAAGTTTTTGAAAAACAAAAAAGAAAGGAAAAAGAATTAATTGACCATTTTGGCAAGACTTCATGAACTACGCACACCTGATTCTTCTCTCTCGAAGTGAGATACGTAGGCGCCATTCTTGGGTTCGGTGATCTTTTCAAAGAAAAAGAAACAAGGAAAAAGAAAAAGGTTTTGAGAAAGTATTGAACTCTAACGCATTTGCTATCTCTTGTCCAGTTAGTTTAAGGTGGTTGGTTTTTGGCATTTTGGATGGTCCTCCATATTGCACCAAGTCGAAGAGAAAGTTATGGCCAACAGGAATACTAAGGTTGTGGTCACTAATTAGATAAGTAGTTCGGGAAGTGAGAATTTAGAAGCTAATGCAGAGATTAGAAAATTAAGGCAGCAAATGATAGAAATGCATCGAGCTTGGGCTAATGGGTTGCCGCCTCCTCCATTTTTTACTGATAATCTGGAATATCTTTCTAGCTTGCCTCCAGTGTCACATGCACCGTTTTCTATTGTTGTTGACATGTTAGAACATGCATCAGGATCTACTCCGGGGCAACACTATCCAAACACTTCCAATATTCATTTCCTCACTCCTTAACACAAAGCAACCACATGCTCGGCTTCACCCACTGTTCATGTTTTTGCAGTACCACCCCCACCTAAAGCTCCTACTTTTAAGGTTTATGCACAAGTTGTGCCTCCCCACTCTGCGAGAGAGCCTGTATTGAATATTTTTGCTGATCAACATCATGCTATTGAGCCTACATTTAAGTTTACTAATCCTTATGGCTACACTCAACCGCCTGAATTTACGCTTAACACTGAGAAGCTTGTTATAACAGAAGAACAAGAGGAAATGACCAGAAAATTGAGAATCTTAGAACTGGCTATGAAAGACCTCCACGGAATTGGGGGGTACAAAAGTGTCTCATATAAAGATCTGTGCATGTTTCCAGGGGTTCATCTCCCTTTTGGTTTTAAAATACCGAAGTTTGAGAAGTATGATGGACATGGCGATCCTGTTGCACATTTGAGTCGTTATTGTAACCAACTAAGGGGTACTGGGGGAAAAGAAGAATTACTCATGGCATATTTCGATGAGAGTCTTTCAGGCCTAGCTTCAAAATAGTTTGTTGACCAAGACATTGACAAGTGGATTAGTTGGGATGACCTAGCTAATGAATTTTTGCAACAATTCTAATACAATGTGGAGTTGATTCCTGATGAGAAATCCTTAACTAACATGAAGAAGAAGAGTACTGAAAGTTTCAGAGAGTATACGATCAGATGGCGTGAAGAAGCTGCTAGGGTGAAACTACCAATGAAAGAAAGTAAGATAGTGGAGTTGTTTATTCAAGTGCAGGATGAAACATATTATCAAAACTTGTTACCTGCATTAGGTAAGCCATTTATTGAGGTCCTCAAAATGGGGGAGATGATATAGAATAGAAGAATGAGAAAGAAGAATTCAAAAGGGTTGAGAAAGTATTGGGGGAAAGAAGAATGAGGAAGATGTATCTGTTATTGTAGTTGGACAGTGGGCACAGTCAAGAAAACCACGTCATCGTTGCCCTTAGGCTCAAACCCAAGTTCATGCCCAAACTCCATAAAATTACTCCTAAAATCTATTATACTCTATTCCTCCACCACCATATCCAGTATACAATGCACAACCATATGTTCAATACCCTTCTTACCTACAATGGTGTGCACCAACTCCTCAGAGTCATCCTCAAACTTCACAAACATACCGAACCCCTTCTAGACCAGATTTTTGGTCCAAGATAAATAATGAAATGAGGCAGAATTTGAGGGATAGATTCATACCAATTGGAGAGTCATATGTCATTTTATTCTAGATATTGGTACAGTGGGGCATGATCACTCCTCTCCTTGGGTATACTCCTGAACCGAAATCAAGAAGTTTTGATCCTACTGTACGATGTGCATATTATTTTGATGTTCAGGGTCACAGTATTGAAGATTGTCATGCTTTGAAAAGAGAAATTGAAAAGATGATTCAAAATAAATCAATTATGGTGCAGAACGTTGATCGTGGTGGAAGCTCTAGTCATGCTGATATGCAAACTAGTGGCTAAGTTGTCAGACTGAGCAATTGAGAAGTCACCCCTCGCCTTACTAGGAAGAGGTCTGGTAGTTTGTTTTGTTTTTTTTCTGTTTTCCAAATTATTTTAAGGTTGTAGTTCGGGATCTACCTTGTTTTGTCCTTGTGTCATTTATGTTCAAACCTTTCTATTTTTTATTTCAACTAAATTAAGTGTCCCTTTCTCTTTATGTTTTAAATATGAGTTTATTTTCTTTACACATCACATTTTATGTTGATTCTAGTGATATGACATGGTAACGGAATTTTCAGCCAGATCTTGAAATCTAGTTTAAGCATGAACATTGAATCAGAGGGTTAAAGTTAGAAAAAGAGAGCATCCGAGAAAATAGGAAGAGTGTTGAGATGTTTGATGACAAGTTGAAGCCTTCTTTAAAAATTAAGGCACTTTCTTTGAGAATCATAAGAATAACTTGGTCATCAATTCAAAGACATAGCTCAATTGGGTCAAATAGTGGCTTCGTGAACAGAAAGAAAAATATATCCATAAAATCATGAGTCATTCAATGTGAGGAATATACAACAAATGTGGAGTTTACTGAAGAAGTAGCGACACACAGACTCAGTCAAAGTTAATGCTTAAAGAATGTCACAAATGATCTTCGTCTCTCATTCATATTACCTGATATGTACTTGTATTTTCAAGGATTGATATGACGAAGGCATTTCATTCTGCTATCCAAATATCGTGTCATCCTTTGTTTACCCCATTTGAACTTTAGTCCTATTTTCTTTCATACATCTCTTTTGGAATCAAGATAGAGTCAGCAAAGCTCAAAAGAAAAGTGTCGAGCAAAAAAATAGAGTCAAAAAAATTTCTAGAAAAAAGAGAAAAAGAAAATATGTCTAAAAAGAAAAAAAGAGAAGAATGTAAAGAAAAATAAAGTCAAAAAAGTCCCAAAGAGAAAAAGAGTCAACAAAAGAAAAATTTAGAATCAAGTAAAAGAACAAGCTGCTAGAACTACGCGTGACCTGATTCTCCTACCTCGGAGGTGAGATACGTAGGCTGCACTAATCTGGGCTCGGTCCAACCAAATAAATAATTTAGAATTTCCAGTCAAAATAAACTAGGGCATGAGTTAATCCTCATTGTTTGAGTTAATTTCAAAAGTTGTAAGTCCTATCCCACTTCAAGTGTCGTTTGGGCCTCATGCTTTCCATTCTTTCTAATCCTATCCAAAAGCCAAGTTACAACCAAAGAAAGACCTTCAGATTAATCATTGAGAATGTTAAGACTAAGCATGCAATGAATGTGATGACGCATTTTGGGAACTACCTGTCTACCTCAGTAATAAGAATCGAAAGAGAAATAAAAATGAGAGAGTCTTATTGGTGAAAACCCTCACAGGCACCATAAGACGACTGTGAGTTGAGAGAAATGAAAATAAGAGAGTTTCATTGATGAAAAACCCTCACAAACATAAAGGCAATGGTGAGTTGAAAGAAAGAAAGAGGCTTGTTGGCGAAAAACCTTCAAGGCGCCACTAGCCGAATGAGGTCTAAATGCAATTGACCTAAGGAAACAACTTAGTTTCGAGGCCATTAACTCAACGACAATTGGTAAAAAGTTTGGATGAAAAGATCAAGCTGCTGAATCCAAAATGTATGGCATATTCATTAGAGTTGACTGCCATTTTTAGATGATTTTTTTGTTTCTTTGTTTTAAATAGGGACATTTATTGTCTTTTCTTTCTTCTTGTTATTTTTATTTTATCTTTCTTGAGTTAGTTATCAAAATATAAAAAAATTGTCATTTTTCTCTTGTCTTTAGGTCAAGTCTATGCAAAACAAGTGAGAAAAGATTTCAAAACTGAATACCAGTTTCTTCAATTACACAAAGCAAGACAAAAGGCCGACACATGAAAAAGACATGATTGTGAGCCAAAATAAGGCATGATGAATGTTTTGTCAACAAATAAGTTTGGGAACTTATAAAAATATCAAGGTTCAAAGGGTTTATCTGAGAAGCATGGCAAAACAGAAATACTGTGTTTGTTTCAAAGTCACTCTTAATAATTTGAGTTTGAATCAATGATGCAGCGAGTCAATGACATATGCTAATGGTTGAAAGTAAGATTAATATGACTAGGGCAAGAGCGATTGCCATGAAAGCCAAAGCCACAAACCAGCCACCATATTTTTAAACTAACAAGTTTGCTTTATATGAAACAGGAATACATGTTACCATCGAATGAAGGATTTCAAAGCCTAAACATGAAAAGTTGCAATCCCTAACTTCCATAAATGCAAAAGACAATATTGTGGCACAGGATTGGTAATCAAAACCATGGTAAAACTCATCATCCAATATCTCTAGGAGACACACTTCCTTGTTTGGATAATTCAAGAGACATTTGTAAGGAGATGCATTTCCTTGTTTGGGTAATTTAAGTGATATTTGTGAGGAGACACACTTCTTTGTCTGAATAATTCAAGCAACATTTGTAAGAAGACGGACTTCTTTGTTTGGTTAATTCAAGCAACATTGGTAAGGAGACGCACTTCCTTGTTTGGTTAATTCAAGCAACATTGGTAAGGAGACACACTTCCTTGTTTGGGCAATTCAAGCAACATTTGTAAAGAGATGCACTTCCTTGTTTGGGTAATCCAAGCAACATTTGTAAGGAGATGCACTTTCTTATTTGGGTAATTCAAACGACATTTGTAAGGAGACACACTTTCTTGTTTAGTTAATTCAAGTGGCATTTGTAAGGAGACATATTTCCTTGTTTGTGTAATTCAAGCGACATTTGTAAGGAGACGCACTTTCTTGTTTGGGTAATTCAGGTGGCATTGGTAAGGAGACACACTTCCTTGTTTTGGTAATTTAAGAGACATTTGTTAGGAGATGCACTTCCTTGTTTGGTAATTCAAGTAATATTTGTAAGGGGACGCACTTCCTTGTTTGGACATTTCAAGCAACATTTGTAAGGAAACACACTTCCTTGTTTGGTTAATTCAAGTGACATTTGTAAGGAGACACATTTCTTATTTGTGCAATTCAAGCGACATTTGTAAGGAGACGCACTTCCTTGTTTGGGTAGTTCAAGCGGCATTGGTAAGGAGATGCACTTCCTTGTTTTGGTAATTTAAGAGACATTTGTTAGGAGACATACTTTGTTGTTTGGTAATTCAAGTGGTATTTGTAATGGGACACACTTCCTTGTTTGGAAATTTCAAGCAATATTTGTAAGGAGACACACTTCCTTGTTTGGTTAATTCAAATGACATTTGTAAGGAGACACATTTCCTCAAGCGGCATTTGTAAGGAGACTCACTTTCTTGTTTGGGTAAATAAAGTGGCATTGGTAAGGAGATGCGCTTCCTTGTTTTGGTAATTCAAGAGACATTTGTTAGGAGACACACTTCCTTGTTTGATAATTCAAGTGGTATTTATAAGGGGACGCACTTCTTTATTTAGACATTTCAAGCAATATTGGTAAGGAGACGCACTTCCTTATTTGGTTAATTCAAGTGGCATTTGTAAGAAGACGCATTTCCTTGTTTGTGTAATTCAAGCAGCATTTGTAAGGAGATGCACTTCCTTGTTTGGGTAATTCAACCGGCTTTGGTAAGGAGATACACTTCCTTATTTTGGTAATCCAAGCGGCATTTTTAAGGAGACGTATTTCTTTGTTTGGGTAATTCAACGGTCATTTGTAAGGAGACACACTTCCTTATTTGGGTAATTCAAGCGGCATTGGCAAGGAGATGCACTTTCTTATTTTGGTAATTCAAGTAGCATTTGTAAGGATACACACTTTATTATTTGGGTAATTCAACTGACATTTATAAGAAGATGCACTTTCTTGTTTGGGTAATTAACCGGCATTTGTAAAGAGACGCACTTCCTTATTTGGGTAATTCAACGGGCATTTGTAAGGAGACACACTTCCTTGTTTAGAGAATTCAACCGACATATGTAAGGAGATGCACTTTCTTGTTTGAATAATTCAACCGACATTTGTAAGGAGACGTACTTCCTTGTTTAGGTAATTCAAGCGGCATTTGTAAGGAGACACACTTTCTTGTTTTGATAATTCAAGCAACATTGGAGCCCGCCCGAAGTACCGGGCGAATAAATGGAAAGTCAAACAACAAGCTCAAGAAATTAAAAGTCAACAAATTAAAAAATAGCAAGTCAGGAGCCCACCTAGAGAATAGGGTGAAGAAATTGAAAGTCAGGCAATAAGTTGAAGAAATTGCAAGTCAGGAGTCCGCTTGAAGAATAGGGTGATGAAAATCAAGTCAAGATTCCAAAAGAAGCTGCATAGATAGGACTTTTGTAATTTCATTTATGTTTTAACTTGTAATTTTTGTTTTTGATGTAATGACAGAGCCGCAGACTGGAACCTCGACAGAACCTCGCTCGGCTCTCCAACTCGGTATAGTCCCTCTTCTTTCAATCCTTGGGGATACCTGTGACTTGATTCCCTCATAACTAGGGATGAGTATGATATCCAAAGTCAAGACTTGGTTTCCCTCCTTCCTTCTGTTTTATTCTGTTTCATTCTTTTTGAATAATGGTCGGGAATTTTTTTTATCTCGTTGTCTACTTCTTTATTTGAAAACAACATCCACAATGTAGTCTTTAAAGAGTCTTTGTTTAGGGGAGATCTTCTCTCAATTTGTTTTTATGATTTTTATTTTAAGTTTTTAATATGCAGGCCAATTGACCGAATCATATCAATAATATGCTTTTAGTATTATATTTTTCTTTGTCGTCTGAATTATCGCCATGATGGTTTGCAACTAATAGCTTCCACATGATGCCATCGCCATAATGGTTTGCAACTAATAGCTTCCACATGATGCCCTCTCGATTTCGAACCCAACAAGTGGCATCAAATCTTATGGTTTAATGGTCTAATGGTGTGGTGAGACGAGATTAAAAAGGTTCAAAGCGGTTTCAAAATCAAGCTGCAACCAATTTGATGATACTGAAGATATATATCCAAAAGCTACATGTGGAGAAAAAATTTCAAACAAAATTTCAACAATACTGCTGCTTATCCATCTTTAAAATCAAAATCAATTTTGAACCCATGTTTAAGGGCTCCAATTTTCAACCCATACTTGCTTAAATGCTTGGGCACCTTTCAACTCGTGCATTTATTTTTAGCGCGTGAGCTCCACTCTTAACCTATGGTCACTTTCAATGCACAAGGCTTCACTTTCAATCTTGTCAACCCATGCTTCTATTTTTAATGCATAGGGCTCCAATTTTAACCCATATTAATTTTTTAATCATGGTAAGCAGCAGTGATATATGGAGAATATATGAAGAACGAAGATCATGCACAAGAAGAAGGAGGATCAAGAATATTTTGAAGAAAATCAAGTAAAAAAGGAGAGATTTGTTAGGGTTTTGCCCTGAATTTACTACTATATTTAAGTTTTACTTTTTTCTTATAAGGAAAATAAAAGTTACCATAATTACTTTTACATTTCCTGAAAAAAATATATAATTCTTTTCCATATTTGGCTAACCTCTTTCTTGGAGGAAAGGTTTTGGACATCTATAAATAAAAGACTCTGTTCTCATACCATAACAAATAGTATATACAATGTAGTCATTTAAGAGATTCATTTAGGGGAGATTTCTCTCAATTTATTTTTATGCTTTTTAATTTAAGTTTTTAATATGCAGGCCAATTGATCGAATCATATCAATAATATGCTTTTAGTATTATATTTTTCTTTGTCGTTTGAATTATCACCATGATAATTTGCAACTAATAGTTTCCGCATGATGCCGTCTCGATTTCGAACCCAACATTTTCTCCACCAAATCAGTCATGCCCTTTATAAAAGCTCATCCCCCTTCAACCTATGCTTTCGGCTGGATTTGGCAGTTGAACACTATTAACTAATTTAATTTCTTGCTTTGGCTTTGCTCCCACGATCGGCTTCCTACTATGGAGTATATTTCTTCCTTAAAAATAGTGAATGACCCATCTTGTCCAGTTTGTCACCGGATGGATGATTCTATACTTCATGTTTTCATAGACTGCCAGTAGCACAAAAATTTTGGTTGGATCTTGGCTTAGTTATTCCTCAACTAAATTTTACCTCTAACCACCGGTTAACAGTATTAAAGGAGTTAAACTTTCCTTTTACCCATATGTTATTTTTACAGCGGTGTGAATGGATTGATATTCTTCCGTTCGCAATTTGGCACATCTGGATTACTAGGAATAATGATGTGCACAAACAAACCACCTCTTTCCCTTCGGCTGCTCTAGTAAAGGATAGAGTTACAAAATTTATTCTTCTCACAGATCGTGAAAATCATATTGAAAATCGCCTTTCTGTACATATCAAGTGGTTAAAACCCCCCTCAGGTGTCTTTAAGCTAAATATGGTTACCTCTCTACCTAAATGTGGCTCCCATTATGGGATAGGCGAAGTAATTCGTAACACCGATGGAGTTTGGGTTGTGGGATTTTCTGCTAACAGTCTGGCTATTAATGTAGCCCTTTCTGAGCTCTTAGCTCTACATCAAGGTCTGCAAATAGCCCATGAACGCTATCTCACTCCCATTGAAATTGAAATTGATTCTACAGATTTATTCTCAATTTTAGACAAAGTTCCACCATTGTTTAACTCTATAGTTTGGTCTTGTAGGCGACTGCTGAAGAAGTTGGGGAATCCAGTACTCCGTCATAATTTTCGAGAAGCAAATGGTGTTACCGACTTTCTGTCCAAAAAGAGTGCCAAGATGAGACAGACTTCTGTAGATCTTTTGTTATCTCCTCCATACCAAGTTCTCCCTGGTTTGCAACACGATCTCCAAGAAACTATGGTTACTAAGCTAGTTACTAGAAGTGTTTGTAATAATTTCTCTAGGAAACTTATCTACTAGTTGTGTTTGTAACAACGTAGCTACTACAGGGCACTTCTCTATCCCTAATACTAATGGTGTGCTAGTCACCGGAACTTCATCTATGTCTCTCCTTTGCTGATATATATAATAGTATTCTGTTTATCTAAAAAAAACAAAAAAAGGCAGCCATTAATAATGGTCAAGTATACTTAACCAGTTTTTCAGGACCAATCTACTGCGTTTATTAATCAATTTTTCTTGGTTAATAAAACTTTTTCATAACCAGTTTACTGTGTTTAAAATATATATTTTTTTTTAAAAAATCAATTAGATAATAGAATTTTATATTATTTGTTTACTTATTTATTGTAAATAATTTGTATTAATTGGCAATAAATTAAATATCCGACAATCAATTATTCATATGTTGTAACTAATACTATATAACTAATACCATAACTAATTCTTATAACTAATACCTCCATAATTTTAACTAGTAACCAAACGGTCCCTAATGATGCAAGGACATATTAGGAAGACTATGATCAAACTATTCTTGTAGCCTTTTAAATATGCTTTTATTTAGGAATAAAATTAAAAGACAAAATATGCACTTATTTAGGAATAAAGGGAATATATTTCTGGTTGAAAATGGGATTACATTTGCGTTATTAAGCCTCTTAATATATAAATGGCGAAAGGTCAAATATACATCTGAACTTTTAGAAATGATATGCAAACACTCGTCATTATTTTTTTAGATTAGCCATTCTCTTGCCGTCATACTTTTCGATCATATATACCCTCGAACTTTTAAAAATAGCATGCATATATCTTTGTTATATGTTTAGCTTGTCAATGCCTTTACCGTAGTATTTTTGGGTCATATTAAATTTCCAAAAAAGACATGTAGCATTATCATAGTACATATACCCTATTTTCTTTTATTGTATGCGAAATTTAAAATTTTATCCATATTATATTATTTTACCTACATCAGATTTGGATAAAAATTTAACTCTCAATTCTTTCTTTAAAGCGTGAGAGTTTTTTTTTTTGGAAGAATCATGGGCTAAATATTTATCTAGGTCCAATGCAAGAAAAATAATATGATATGGGTAGGCTTTTAAATTTCACAAAAAATAAAAGCAAATTAGGTATATGCATAGTGATAATGTTACATGTCTCTTCAGTTAGCTTAATATGGCCTAAAAGTATGACGGTGAAGGCATTTATAAGCTAAAGTATAATGAAGAGTATTTACATATCATTTTTGAAAGTTTGGAGCTATATATGACTCAAAACTGTGAGGACAAGGACATTGACAACGTGAAAGTATAATGAATGACATTTGCATATCATTTTTAAAATTTCAGAGTATATTTGACATTTTTTCGATACATAAATAAAAGGATGGTTCGGCACGAGGAATAAAATATACAACAATAATTTTAAAGATAAGATGCATAATGCACAATTATTTTATGCTATATTTTATTAAAAATATTGATTAAGATTAAAATTATTTATCCCAAAATGCTGGATAAATTATCTCTTATGTACATCAACTAACCCCTAAGTCTCGTCAGCAAAGTGGATTCAATGGTCTGCTAGTTTCAAATTAAATAGTCATCTACTGCTTTTTATCATCAAATTCACATCTCTTGTTTCTTTGGTCTTTGTCGTTTGTAGAGAAAAATGTTATTCGTAGGGTCAGCGGCGAATCCAAAATTTAAAGATTATGGGTGTTTGAGAGGTTCGAACATATATATTGACATTAAGATTTTATCCAAAAACTGAAGCACCCATTTATCTTTTTTTTTTTTACAGACTATTTTGCTAAATCTTATATAACTTTTTATATTCTTTTAATATAATTATATCTGATTTGTATCAGATTTAGCGAGTATCAGAACACCAAATATTTGATTATAGGTCGGCCCTGTGTAAAGCAAGTTCATTAGTAGAAATTGTTATCTGATTAGGCATCAATGTTTGTATGATATAAAATAGATAATATATGATAATAATTCAAAGTTTGATACGGTATTTTTTTATATATAACTAGTACAAGTACCCACGCAATGCATGAAGAACAAAAAAAAAATAACGTTATATATTATCTGTGAACTATTTTATACTTCTTAAGTATTTGCTAAAATAAAATTAAATATACCATAAAAGTAAAAAAAAAATAATGTTATATATTATCTGTGAACTGTTTTATACTTCTTAAGTATTTGCTAAATAAAATTAAATGTTACATAAAAGTATCTCTTTCATTACATCGGATGAACCTCAAGCATAACAACAACTCCCATTATAGTCATAGTCGTAACTTCTAATTCTTAAATCTCTTGCACAATGGTATATTAATAACAAACATTAAAACCTTTGAGTAAACTTTTTGTTAGAAATCGAGCAGAAATAAAGCAAACCACAAGCAAAAAGAAAATAAGAACAACACACAAGATTTTCGTGAAAACCCTTGCGGGAAAAACCACGGGCAGAGGCAGAGGAATTCACTATAATAGAGAGAGAGAGTACGAAGGGGAGCCTAGGAGTAACTGATAAAGTTGCTGCCTGTGACCAGGAGGTCACGGGTTCAAGCCTTGGAAACAGCCTCTGGCAGAAATACAAGGTAAGACTGCATACGATACACCCGTGTGGTGGGGCCCTTCCCCGGACACCGCGCATAGCGGTAGCTTTAGTGCACCGGGCTGCCCTTTTGGAAAGAGAGAGAGTACAACGTGGAGCCGAATTATCTCAATGACATATTTTTCTGAATGCACAAAACAACCCACTAAATTCACTTATATAATATATGCATACAAACAAGTTCTAGGCCCAAATACATAAAGGATCGGCCCGATCCTTACGCTATCACCACATACCCGATTGAAAATCACAAACATGGGAAACTTTCTGGGCCGGATCAATAAAATTTGGGTCACAATCCTAACAATCTCCACCTTGACATGAATTGTAATTCAGAACTCAAATCCATTTCAAAACAAACTCTCCACCTCTTCCACAAAAGCCCTTAAGGGCACATCTTAATAGCTAACGCTAACCAAGTCCAAACAATGCTCAAACTTGGTACTTGGTAGTGTTTTGGTAATCATATCAACAGGATTATCATGAGTACTAATCTTGCTCACCACAATATCAGCACAAGCAATAATTTCTTGTACAAAATAATATCGAACACCGATATGTTTTATTCTCTCGTGAAATATCTGATCTTTCGTAAGGAAAATAGCACTCTGACTGTTGCAAAAGACCGTATAATTTGTAAGTCTTTGCTAAGTTCACCAATTATACCCTTCAACCTAATAGCTTCCTTGAAAGCCTCTGTAATAGCCATGTACTCTGCCTCAGTAGTTGACAAAGCAACTGTAGTCTGTAAGGTAGCTTTCCAACTAATAGTACAACCACCAATGGTGAAAACATAGCCTGTAAGGGACCTCCTTTTATTATGATCTCCTGCAAAATTAGAATCAACATACCTGATTACTCCATCTCTATTTCGCCCAAACTACAAACAAACATCAGCGGATCCATGCAAGTATCTGAAAATCCACTAAACTACTTTCCAACGTTCTTTACCAGGATTTTCTATGTATTTGCTAACTGAATCGATGGTATAAGATAAATCTGGTCGGGAATACACCGTCGCATACATAAGAGACCCGATGACACTAGAGTATAGAACTCGAGACATATAGTCACGCTCATCATCTGTCTTTGGAGATAAAGTGGATGAGAGTTTGAAGTGATCTGCCAATGGAGTACTGACAGGCTTGGCATTTTGCATATTGAACTTGTGAAGCACTTTCTCAATATATCTCTTCTGACTCAAGTATAACTTACACTTCTCTCTATCCCTCATAATTTCCATGACAAGAATTTTCTTTGTTTCTCCCAGATCCTTTATCTCAAACTCTTTGCTGAGCAGGGCTTTGACTTTTATTATCTCTCTCATATCCTTTGTTGCAATCAATATATCATCAACATACAAAAGAAGATACACGAACGAACCATCACTTAACTCCTTGAAGTAAACACAACTATCATAACTACTCCTCCAAAATATATGAGAGGTCATAAAAGAGTCAAACCTCTTATACCATTGCATGGGAGACTGTTTTGATCCATAAAGAGATTTTTTCAACAAGCATACGTAGTCCTCCTTTCCTGATACTGCAAAACCCTCTTGTTTCTGCATATAGATGTCCTCCTCAAGTTATCCATATAAGAATGTAGTTTTGACATCCAACTGCTCAAGCTCAAGATTATGCATGGTCACAATACCAAGCAAGGCTCGAATCGGGCTATGCTTAGTAACCGGAGAAAACATATCTTTGAAGTCAATACCTGGAACCTGACTGTAGCCTTTAGCAACTAGTCTTGCTTTGTATCTAGCATCTTCAACTCTTGATGTTCCTTTTTTATTTTTAAATACCCACTTGCAGCGGGCAACTTTCTTATCTTTAGGCAATCTCACCAGATACCATGTGCCATTCTTATGAAGTGATTCCATCTCCTCCTACATAAGAATCATCCATCGGTCGAAATCATCACAACTAACTGCATCTGAGTAAGAAGAAGGATCTTCATCAGAATCAATAATTTATACTACATTCAATGCATAAGCAACCAAATCAGCTTCAACATACTTCTGAGGAGGTCTAATATCTTTTCTAGGCCTGTTTTTAGCAATAGAATATTATGATATCACTGGTGATGAAGAAAAAATAGTACCACTCTAAAATCCAGGTTAGACTGAGAAGTAGGCACTAGTTTAGACTCTCCTCCAATTTTCAATTCAACGTGGGTGCTTGACTGTTGCTGATTTATGTCACTAAGCTCATCTGAAGGTGAAGCACTAGATTCGAAAGAAGCCCGAAGCATGGTAGTTTCATCAAACATAACATTCTTGCTAAGTATAACCTTTCTGCTTTCTGGACACTAAACCTTATAACCTTTAACACCAGACTTACAACCCATAAATAAGCATTTGACAGATCTAGGATCCAACTTTCCATTATCAATATGAGCATATGCAGAACATCCAAATATCCTCAAATCAAATCTAGCAAGAGTACCAAACCATACCACTTGTAGAGTTTTTTATCAATCATGACTGAGGGAGAGCGGTTAATAAGAAGACAAGCTGTGGAAGTAGCTTCAACCTAAAAGGACTTAGGTAAACCAGCATTAGAGAGCATACAACGCACCTTCTCTATTATAGTCCTATTCATTCATTCAGCCACACCATTCTTCTGCGGAGTATGACGAATCGTCAAGTGCCTCACAATTCCTTCTAACTTGCACAGAGCATTAAATTTATTAGAACAGAACTCTAAACCATTATCAGTCCGAAGGTGTTTTACTTGCTTCCTTGTTTACTTTTCAATCATAGTCTTCAACTCCTTGAAAGTAGGCAACACATCATTTTTTTGCTTCAGGAAAAACACCCAAACTGTTCTGGAATAGTCATTAATAATAGTCAACAAGTAATTCTCACCTCCTCTTGAAGGCTTTTCATGTACCAAAAAAGCTTGTCATACACCTTAGTACTGGAGATCTTAGCTGGTTATTGAAAGAAAAAAGGGAGTTAAGCAACAAAGATCAACCTCAGATAATTAAACAAAAAAGGAAACTTACTTTTGAAGTTGAAGATGTATACACCATAGCTATACAAGGGAACGATATTCGCCACCCAAAGAAGCAGAATTTAGAGCTGAAGATTGAAAAACAAATCCATGGAAACTCTACACTAAGAGCAGAAGAGGCGAAGGGTACTCATGATCTTTTCATTTCAGTTAGGAAACTCTACTTACTTATATATATGTATTTTTTGGGCGGGGTTTCTAAAATTCGGTCCATACTTAGGTTGTATTTTGAATGGGTTAGCCCATTCTTATTTTTTAACTTTTGACTATTAATAAAATACAAATTAAACTAAAAAAAAAAACTCATCTTAAAGGTACTTTATAAAGACCACAGAGATCAGAATGGATGTAATCAAGTGTGCCTTCAGTTGAGTGGATGCCTTAAGTGAATCTGAATCTCTCCAGCTTCCCAAAAATACAGTGCTCACAGAACTCCAATTTAGAAATACTCTGCCCATCAAGAAGTCCTCTCCTGCTTAGTTCAACCATCCCATTTTCACTCATATGCCCCTGGCATATATGCCAAAGTTTAGCAACATCACTTTCTGAAAGAGAGCAAGTAGAAACAGTTGCATCACTGTAATCGTAGAGCCTTGCAAGACATAAAAATTTGCAAAAATTTTTTGTCCTTACATCACAACAAGAGCGCCTTTAGTAACCTTTAGGAATCCATCTTCACCAGTGTACTTATATCCATTCGAATCAAAAGTACTCAAGGAAATAAGATTTCTCTTCAGGTCTGGGACATACCACACATCACCAAGTATCCTCACAACCCCACCGAACATCTTAATTTTGATTGTTCCAATACCATCTATCTTACAAGGTGTGTTATTTACCATCAATACAGCACCTTTAGAGGCTGCTTCATATATTGTAAACCGATCCGATTGCGACATATATGAAACGTGCAAACTGAATCAAGAATCCAATCCTCACAGGGTTTGGAGTTACCATAAAAAACAACTAAGAGTTCTCTATCACTACCGTCATATTCAACAAAACTGACTTCTCCGAACTTCTTTGGTTGGTTTCCCTTCAATTTTGGAGCTACTCTTTCTCACTATTTTGTAACTTCCAACACTCGAATTTGATATGGCCCTTCTTCTTACAGTAATTATAGGTTTTGTTTTTGTTTATGGATTTTGAACTAAACCTATTATCACTCCAGAGTTCCTCTCACGAGCCCTTCCTCGAACAATGAGACCATCTCCTTAAGTCTCTAACCTATTCACAAGATGCTTCATTTTCTCCTTAGAGAATAGTGTATCATAAACTTCATCTATAGTCAGGGTATTATGACTATATAAAATTATATCCATAAAGGTAGAGTATGATGTAGGTAGCGAACACAATAGAATCAACCCTAAATCTTCCTCATCGTACTTAACCTCCAGAGTCTCTAAATCAGAGATGATTTTCTTAAAGACAGATAAGTGATCCTCTAAAGATACACCCTCAGACATGTGATAGGAATAAAGTCGTCGTTAAAGATGCAACTTACTAGTTAGGCTCTTCATCATGCATAAATATTCCAATTTCAACCACAACACTGCGGTAGTGGTCTCCTTCAAAACATCCTGCAAAATCTGATTAGATAAATGAAGGTGGATCTGAGATAGAGCCTTTCGATCCTTACGTCATTTATCATCATCTGTCCATGATGAGGGCATGTGCTCAAACCCTAGAAGTGCATCATCCAAATCCATCTGCGAGCACAACCCGCATCTTAACCTGCCATAACAAAAATTTGGTGTTGTAATCTAATAATGGAATATCATACTTCATAGTTGCCATCCTCGAGAAAATAATCGACCAAGCTTTGATACCAGTTTGTTAGAAATCGGGAAGATGCAAACCACAAGCAAAAAGAAAATAAGAACAACACTCAAGATTTACATGGAAACCCTTGCGGGAAAAACCACAGGCAGAAGTATAGGAATTCACTATAATGGAGAGGGAGAGAGAGAGAGTACAATGTGGAGACGAATTATCTCAATGACATATTTTTCTGAATGCACAAAACAACCCACTAAATGCACTTATATAATATGTGCATACAAGTAAGTCCTAGGCCCAAAAACATAAAAGATCGATCCCTACACTACCACCACAGACCCCATTGAAAAGCACAAAGATGGGTCGTACTGCAAAACTTTCTGGGTTGGATCAACAAAATTTGGGTCACAACTCTAACACTTTTAATGCAAATAATTGATCAATATATAAAATTAATACGATGCTCATCGAAATTATTTTTGCATAGTTCAATTTCACCATCTCTTTATTAATGTTGAGCATAATCAAACCCTTAGTATCCAAAATACTTTATAAATTGAATAAATATATTCATTTCATTTCGATATTCATAGTAATAAAGCATTGGAAACAGAAAAAAATAAGCACAATAAAGAAATACTTGATTATCTGATAACTAAAACAAAGCTATGACCGAAATTAAAAACTAAAGAAGCAAAAACCAGCAACTAAAGAAAGAGGAGATAAAGTAGAAACAATAAAAAAAATTGCATTCAAATGAAAAGAATAGTTAATGAGACATTCACCAACTCAATGAGTAGCACTAAAGTGTATATTAAACACTTAAACACATATCACCAATTTAGATTACGCCCTACTCTTAGGTGGACACGAAGGGATTATCAATCTCAAGCACCCACCTTTCTTGCCAATTTGTCAACATAAGTGAAATTCATCACTTAGTATTAACCCTAATTTTGAATTCTCCCTCTTAAGGAGAAGAAGATGAACTACAATCTAAAAGTCACTCAATTCCATGTCTCAAAACTAATGAAATAGTATCTAAAGTGTCTATTTATACTATTACAAAGTAAATGAATCAAATGCCCTTAATAAGGGCCAAGAGAAGGGCTCCTCTTGAGTGTGGACTTTTGTAGTGTAAAGACCTCCATGCCCTTAGTAATTGGGTGCCTCTTGAGTTTAAGCTTTCCTTCTTCCCTTTCATCTTGGTCACGGCTTGAGAAGGGTTCCAAAAGGGTCACAAATGTCTTGCCAACTCCGAGCTTGATCCTTTGAGAAGTCCTTGCAATCCTTATGCACTTAAGGCTTGTATCAATCTCTCCATCTTGAAAAGAATTTGATCTAAGATTCATGCATTGAAAAACCAAAGAGAGGGAAAACAAGCACACAATCCTAAGGGGGAGGGTTAATATTAGTACTACAAGCTATGTAGACAAGCCAAGGTTGTTCACACTTACATCCATGGGTCCTTTATGTGTGACATGAAAGACTTAGTACAACGAGTACAAAGAATGAGAGTAGAATTAACATCAAGAGGGATTGAGCATAACCCGAAACTATACTCCCACATCTCAAAAGTATCCTGGGGTCAAAGCAAAGTAGTAAGCAAGGGTCTAGGCCGAAACTAACTGCCTCTTTTACTAGAGGATCAAAATCATAATCTCCCAAGACACTACGCATAATTTTGACATATACATGGCCACTATAAACAAGACTAATATCATGTCTTTCATTACACAAGTTCAAAGGACCATATTCATTATCAAGATCAACATTACAAGCATCAACACCAACTTGAAAAATTTTAAGCATACAATTCTCATGCTCAAGTAGAGAGCTAGTATTAAGAGTAAATTGATCATCATACCCAACAAGAGAGCGACTAAGGAAAGATGTATGTACTTGTAAACTCTAAACCACTTCACAGGACACTAAACCATAATATTTTAAGTTCAAGAAAGTGTATGGAGTAGCAATTTTACCTTGGATTAGACTTGAGCAGTCCACTTGTTTGGAGCTCTAGGCCAATGGTGCCATTAGCTCATTTCCTATGCTTTCATGTAGAACTCCTTTAGGATCCATCTTGGATAGCATATTTTCTTATACCTGCACTTAATAAGAATCAAAGCAAGGCAAAATGCTAGCTTTTGGGTTAGTGAGTAACAAGGGGTCTTTGTGAACAAGACCCACAATCAAGTGTTCTTTTTTCCTCCCAACTTTACTACTCATGGCTTCCCTTTTATTTTCTCTCTTTTCTTCACATTATTCTTGTATCTCACCACTAAGATTTTCTCCATATTGAAGCTTGGACTCATTCTCCTTGAATCCTAACTCTCCATCTTGATTTTGGGTTAGTGTAGCCTGGGAAGGTAAATTGGATTTTGGGGAGTGTAGGGCCTTTTGACTTGAGGTGTTTAGAGTTGTGAAGGGTAAAACCTTTGGTCAAGTGGGTTTGGAACTTGGTACTTTGGATTTTGAGGTAGTATTTGAGTACCAAGTCCTTCTTGTTGGACTTGGTTCAATGGGGGGATATGTAGGTCTACTTGGCTCTCAGGTTGATGGACTTTGGTTTTGGTTTTGTGGCGGCTTTGGTGGGCATAGTCTATCAACTACCGCTTTCATTCTAATCACGTCACCCTACATTGATCCCACATAAACCTTCATTGAACCCAAATCACCCTTCATGGATCCTAAATCACCCTTCATTGTACCTAAATCCGTACTTATCCTTGACACATCATGAGATATGGCCTCAAGTCGAGCCAATGTGACCCTATTAACATCATTACCAATTGGTTGAGCACTTGAACCCTCAGGTTCCATGATTAAAGTACCTAAAGAAAAAGCAAAACAACAAATAAAATACCTACCAAAAGAACAAATAAGTTAGTCCAAAAAGAGCCCCTCACTACTTTCGCACTCGGTTCTTACCTCACACTTGGTCTCACAAGTGTTGAAATCTTGGCATGTACTTAGCGAGTGAATGAGTAATGAATCTACTTTTTCCTGTAATCGATTTTTGTTTGATGTGAATCAAATAAAAATGATGTACGGACTTGTACCAACAAATTACTACGACTTATAAACGAGAAGCACACAAAAAGGCAAAGACAAAAACAAAAGGAATCAAAACTAATTATCAACCTAGTAGGTACTTACTAGTTTGCTAATTAGTGATAGAGTTTAACACAAAAAAATCTAGAATAAAAAATTTGAAACTAAGAAATCTACTTAGGAACTTGATTAGACCATTAAGTTAGTGATGATGTGGTATGAATTGATTGGACGTGATTTTCAAAATTTCAATCCCAATTTTTTTTTCAAGTTTTGGCCTATACACCTTAGGGAAAAAGAGGATGATGCTTTGAGAGAAAAAAACCCAACAAGTTTGGAGCCTTTTTCAAGCTCCAATTTGAATTCAAAAAGATTGGTCCCCCCTTGTACTTGATTATTCCTTTTGTTTCTTCCTTCTTTTGGATGAATATGAATATGCCAAGGAATATTCTTTTACAAACACCAAGTACACTCTCTTTCCACTACTTTTTGGATCAAACACACTCTTTCAATATTCTTCTTCACCAAGATTTGAAGATAATGGAAGAACAAGATGAATATTTCAAGAGTTGACCAAGTTTGACCAAGTAAATGAACCCTAATCTCCAATTTCTTTTTAGATCTAGGTTCCTTAGGCCAAGGTGAGCTCAAATAACAACAAATCATCCACAAATCACGTCACCAACTCAAACCCAAATGGATCTAGCTTCTTCAACGCTTCAAACCGCTATAGACATGGTGTATCTAGCTCAAAATCAACCAAACCTTGTTCCAAATGTAGATCTAGACTCCCTAGGTGCTAGAGAACAAGGATCTAGCACTTCAAATCAACAAAACACAATAAAAATGTGTACATCTAGATTGGAAATTTTGGATCTACAACAAACACTATAAGAACTACATTTTCTGTGATTTTTCTTTGGATTTGACTCTTTTTTGTTGAGATTTTCTTAATAAGGACACTAAAACCAAGGATTAGAGTTGTGGTAACAACCCTAAGCAAGGCTATTGATACTAAATGATAACTAAAACAAATCTATAACCAAAATTAAAGACTAAAAAGGCAAAAATCAGCAACTCAAGAAAGAAGAGATGAAGTAGAAACAATAGAAAAATTGCATTCAAAAGAAAAGGATAGTTAATGAGACATTCACCAACACAGTGAGTAGCACTAAAGTGTATATTAAGCACTTAAACACACATCACCAAGTTGGATTACACCCCACTCTTAGGTTGACACAAAGGGATTATCAATATCAAGCACCCATTTTTCTTGCCAATTTGTCAACATAAGTGAAATCCATCACTTAGTATTAACCCTAATTTCAGATTCTCTAATGATAGGAAAACACTATAAAAACTGAAACTACACTAAAGAATAGGAGATGAAGATGAAATAATCACACAAGAAGCAAAGGAAAAATGGATTCAAGAATAAAAATACAAAACTTGCATTAAATGTAAAGATAGATAGTGAGACATAACAATTACAATACCTAAGGAACTAAGATGTATATTAAATACCAAAACCCATTTAAGCTTGAAATTGGAACACCACACTCTTAGGTTGACACAAAACGAACTCAAGCTACCTCAAGCACCAACCTTTCTAAGTCAAACTGTCAACTCAAGTGAATCCACACTCAAGTTAACCCTAATTTCAATTGTGGCTTTTCCAAGCCCTACACTAAAGGAGAAACACTCTCAAAGAGAGAAGAAATCTTCAATATCATCAAAAGCTAATGAAAAATAGAAGCCTAATTATCTATTTATAGTTATTATATTCAAAGACCAAAATACCCTTAATGAAGGGTGCTCCTATGGAGTGTAAAAGAGAGGCATCAAAAGACCACAATGCCCTTAATGATGCTTAAGTTGAGGTACCTCTTGAGTATAATATCTTAAAGTATAAAAGTCCTTCGTTCCCTTAATGAAATTCAAGAGCTAGGTGCCCTCGGAGTGTAGGTTTTGGGGTGTCCAACGTCCTTCTTCACACCTTATTTGTACACTCCAAGTCTCGGGTCAACACACACTCTCACTCATCCATTTTTGTGGTCGTGCTCGTATCATCCTCCCTTTCTTGAAAAGAATTCTACCTCGAATTTATACCTTGCAAAATCAAGAGAAGATAAACAAGCACACGTCCTCATGGCATGAGGGTTAGAGTTAGCAAAATAGATAACATCAATATGCTAAGGCGGTTCATACTTGACATATAACCAAGAGTCCTTTATTTTACATATTAAAAAGCCATTGACAAATGCACCAAGGACTTGGTTATGATAAACATCAAGAAGGAATGAACCTAAGCCGAGAGTAACTCCTCCCCACCCTAAGATAGCATCGGGATCAAATGGGTAGAGTGGCCATAGACACGGGTATAGACAACACTCCTCTTTTCTATAGTCTTTATCCAAACTATAAGATATACTCTCTACAGTAGCATACATATCATCAAAAACAAATAGAGAGTGGAGAAAGGTATCATTCAAGTTAACTTCAACTAAGGTGTCCTCATATATGTACTCACTACTAGTTTCAACATCATAACCATGAGTACACTCAACAATAAGGTCACACATAGTAGAAGAAGTAATATCCAAACAATGGACACCTTCCCTTTCGATAGAAGTACCCTCAAGTAGATACATACTACCACTAAAATCAAAGGGATTATTACTTAAGTCTTCACAAAAAGCAAGAAATTCATCCTCATGGTCATCAAACATTGGTGGGGTATCATACAAAAGATCACAACCACAATCAATTTTCAAGGAGCAATTACTTTTTGGGTTTCTTTAGGATTCAAGCAAATCAAAATTATCATCACCTAATTGATTATTCCTTTCCAAGAACTCACTTTCCTTTTCCTTAAGAGTACTCTCATCTTCCAAGAAGATATTTCCATATTTAGGAGGAATGTTGTCACACCATAGTGGGTTGGCATATAGGTTATAACCTTCAAGACAAGTTATACCTTCAACATCATTCTTACCACTAGGTTCATTAGGAGTGACTATATCATCTTCAAATAAGATATTATACCTAAAGAGAGTAGGATCTATCCTCAGGGAAAATTTAGAACACACAAGTTCACTCTCCAAAGGACAACCATCAAGTCCCAAAGAAGTTTCAAACACATAAGCATCCCTATGAGCAAGACAACTCGTAGGGTCTTCTTTACCAAAAGAAAAAGCTCACGGGTTCATTCCTATTTATTTGATCAATATTTTCAACATCATCACTCACTTGAGACCCATTAAACACTTCACACACATCCTCAAGTGGTGGAAAAATTCCGTACATAAGTTGATCAACATAATTTTCACAAGATGATGTACTTTCTTTCAGCACAATGTCTTCAACACTAGGTGGACATAAATTGTTCTTACAAAAAGATTCAATTCGGTCATTAATAGGATCAACTAGTGTATCCACACTCATAATGTGTACATCATTAATAAGAGGAAAAAATCCATAGATGTACTATCATTCAACACAATGGCTTCAACACTAGGTGGGCATAAATTGCTCTTATAAGAAAAGTCAATTCGGTCATCAATAGGATCAATTAGTGTATATACACTCACAATGTGTACATCATCAACAAGGGGCAAAGAATTAATAGACTCATATATAGGTAAGCTACTACTCCCACTCAATTGGCCACTAGTTACACAATCATCATTAATATGCATAAAACCGTAAGAGTTAGCTATTTTACCTTGAAGTTCTTGAGCACATTCTTCTTTACCTTGGTTCGGATCATGGCAGTCCACTTTCTCCTTTGATAAGCTCTCATCACAAGGTTTTTGGACAAGAGGAATTGGATTTTGTGGGAAAAGTTTGGGTAGCAATTGACTATCTTTTCAATGTGTCATTTGATATCTTCACAATGGCAATAAAGCTATCACAATGGTCATTGAAGTGATCAAATGGGGCATTGAAATTATTGGAAGCTACGGTACCTAAAAAAAGACACTAACAAAATGAACAAACAATGTTAGTTCAAATAACCTCACCAACTCTCACTCTCGATTTTATCTTACACTTGGATTCACAAGTGTTGAAAATTTGGCTTATACTTTGTGAGTGATTGAGGGATGAGTCTACTTTTTCCTGGAATAGATTTTTGCTTGAATGACTCAAGGAAATCTTGTTTGCACTTGAACCAAAAAAATACAATGAATTACAAAATAAGAAAAGCACACAAAGAATGATAACACGAAAGAAAGGGACACTAAAACTAATTCTCAACCTAGTAGATAGTTACTAGTTTGCTAATTAGTGATAGAATCAACAAAATTGAAACTAAGAAACAAGAATAGAAACTAAGAATCCAAAAATTTGAGCTAAAAATATAGGTGTACAAAGTGATGATGTGGCAGCTTATGATTGAATGATAATTTGCAAATTTTTTTGTGTTCTTCACTTTGAGTTTCGGTCAATCTTCAATCCTAAGAGTGTATATTCGGTTTTGGGGGGAAATTACAAGGGTTTTGGAGCCTTTTCAAGCTTTAAATGAATTTGAATTGAATTGGTCCCCCCTTGTACTTGCATTTGTACTTGATTATTCCTTTCGTTTTGTTGTTTTCTTTCTTTTGGATGACTAGGAAGGTGCTTAGAAATTTCCTTGAACAACTGCACTCTCTTTCCGTCTTTTTCAAGATCAAATACCCACTTTTGAATATTTTTTCTCAACAAAATATGAAGATGAGAAAGAACACCAAGACATTCAAGTGTTAACCAACGTTGATCACAAGGTAAATGACCTTCAAATTTAAAATTTCTTGAATATCTAAGGTCACTTTTCCAACCCAAACACAAATATCACAAAATCAGTCCAAAATGTCACTACCAATATAGCCCAAAACGTGACCCACCCTCAAATAGCTTCAAGCACAAGCTCAACAATAGTGGATGGTTCAAAACACCTCTGATTTAGCTCAAGTCTTAGATCTAATGTAACACCCCGAATCTAGTACCCGAAACACAACATGGTGCTCATGGCCTCGAAGGACCACAAGATAACCCATGACTGATATTTGTACCTAAGTACTGAATAATATACTGAAAATATGCAAAATATAGGCTGTAGGGCCATAAGGTTCAAAACTGAACTAATACTAAATATAAAATAATATCTGTAATGGGGTATAACAATACCCAAAATTGAAATAAACTATCTGAAAACATGCTGTAGTCTTAAAGCCTTTAAACTTTTTGAATAAGGAGTTGATGGGACATGTCCCCAACTAACTCCGACTATTAAAATAAACTGAAAACTAAATTAGTAATGAAATCATCATGTCCTCGAAGGATGAGGACTCACTGCTAACTCTGATCGCTGAACTGGGATGCTACTGGTTCTCTGGAGCTCGTGCTTCTAAACCTATAGTAGAAGACACCATAGCACAAATGCATTAGTACTTTAAATGTATTGGTATGCAAAAGAGGTAGGATGAATACAATAGGTTTATATGCATGAACAATACTAACTTTCTGACTAACATGAACGTGAGAATACATGCATGCATACATAACTGTAACTAAGATCATGATAGGACTGGATATTGAGTTCTGAATACTGATTCTACTGACATTGACATCTGAGTCACTGATGAGTGACAAACTGATACTAAATACTAAGGGACTGATACTATGTTACTGATACATGAATAACTGTGCCTGACAGTTCTGATTATGAAGAACTGGTTGGTTGACTGTATCTGACAGTCCTAAATTTGAATGCTAATAACATAAGTTCTGATAGCTGATATAACTGATAACATGAGTGACTGTATTTGACAGTCCCGAATCTGATGGAACTAGCTGAGTTTCGTACTGTATCTGAGTAACTAAATTTAAGATCAGTCCTATCTAGCGGGTGATCTCTACATCTGATGATACTGATACTGATTGACCATAGTTGAGATTAGTTCTGTCTGGTGGGTGATCCTGGGGTCTATTTATAATAATATAGATTTACTGTATCTGACAGTCCTAAATCTATACTACTAAGCTGAATTAACTGTATCTGACAGTCCTGATTTTGTAACTGAAACTGTGGGATGTATTCATCTAACCGACATGCCCCATACTAAGCTAACTGGGGTCCAACCTGTAACCCTAGTTGGAAGGGTGTCAGTACCGCACCACTGGTAAAGACAAATATTATGGAGTCAGTCCTAATCTAGCGGGTGACCCCTGGGATTAGTCCTATACATTTAAATATGCTAACGGGTGATCCCTGAGTATGTCAATCCTATCTAATGGGTGATATCTCATACCTACACTGGCTATGTAGTTCTGAAACTTAGGGATTGCTTCTAGGGATCTCAGTCATATCTAGCAGGTGAGTCTCCATCCCTAGGCTCGGTTGGTGCTGAATCCTACTCCCATCTGAAAGACACTGAACTAACTAACTAAACTGAGATGATTAACTGAACTGAACTGATACTAGTGGTATTGTCTAGCAGAGCTAAATTGAATTTACTGAGTTTCGTTGACTTACGGAATATACTAAGTTCTGAGGACTGACTGAGAATACTGAAGTTACTGAGATTGACTGGAAATACTGAGGTTGCTGAGATTACTGAGTACTGAGATACTGAGATTACTGAGATTTTTGCGATTTCTGGGTTTTCCTGAGTCACATGACTGACTGAGTTCTATGGATCATAACTTGACTGAGAGTATCTTGAAAACATGACATGGCTCTAGGCACACAGCTAAATTATCGAGTACAAGTACCCCCAGGACTCGATGGAAAGAAACTGACACAGCATGACTTACGTGAACACATGACTAACAATGTAATGCATAATTCATATGTTGAAACACTCCATCAAACATATGATATGCATAAACCTGTACATAAATGGGGATTTCATAATATCTTGCTAGTTTGGCACTTTTCCTTCATATAGGTACTTAATCAAACACTTGGTAGGCATAATATATGTAGACAACATTATACAACAATTAAACATCATGATTCAACATCTAATTTCATCATCCTAGGGTTTAATCATAGATTCACATGAATATACATCTATACAAATCAATTCCACATAACATTGATCACCCAACATGAATTTGAATTCAATTGATCATTCTTAGCATAAACAAAACAAACTCAACATGAAATTCATAAAGAAATCCATAAACTTAAACTTAGAAAAGAGATTCTTGGGCTTCATGGACGAAAGGAGTCCATTAATGAACACTATGCATAGCTGGGATGTTATTTTGTAAGGATTGACGGTGAAACCTTCTTGAATTTGAATCCCCAATAGAAACCCTAGCTTGTTCTTGAGAGAAACTTGAGAGAAACTAGTATATTTTGGGTGAAGAATGGCTAAATAACGTGTTATTGGGTTTAAATAGGGGTAGGAAATTGACCCTTTTAACCCTTGGATGCGTCTTTAATTTCTGAGAAAATTTCCCAATTTTCATCCTTGGCGCAACGCGCCACTATCGCGCCAAGTCATTGGAAAGTGACAAATGAGAAATTGCACGGTGGTGCGACACGGAGTTATCGCGTTGCCACCTTGTCTGCGATCTGAAAGTTTGGCGCGACATGCCACTATCACGAAGCAACACTTGAAATTGACAGTTGCCATTTGAGCTATCTTCGCGACGCGCTAAAGGCTTAGGTGATACACTGTCTCACTAAAAAGGCTCTAACTCTTCACCCGGGTGTCGTATTTGGGCGAATTTGGTATCGATGGAAAGATTATTTGATTCCCCACACGATTAAAAGTTAAAATCTTTAAAATACCATGTGTACAAAAGTGGATTCATCTTTCAAAGAAAGCTTCTAACATTCTTGGAAAACTTTTAAAGCAAGAAAAAGTACGGGGTATTACACCTAGACTCTATTAGTACTAGGGAACAAGGACCTAGCACTAAAAACTCACAAAACAAACAAAAACAAAGTAGATCTAAGTCTAAAAAATTGTCAAAACACAAAAACGGGTTAGCAATTTTTTTGTGAGATTTTCGATTTTCTATTTTTGATTTTTTTCAAGGTAATCAATAATTCAAGACTTAGAGTTGTGGGAACAACTCTAAAACGTGGCTCTTGATACCAAATGATTGGAAAAACACTATAAAAACTAAAAATACACTAAATAATAGGAGATGAAGATAAAACAATCACACAAGAAGCAAAGGACAAACGAATTCAAGAATAAAAACACAAAACTTTCTTTAAATGTAAAAATAGATAGTGAGACATAACAATTCCAATACCTAAGGAACTCAGGTGTGTATTAAACACCAAAATGCACTTAAGCTTGAAATTGGAACACCATACTCTTAGGTTGACAAAAAAAGGACTCAAGACATCTCAAGCACCAACCTTTCTAAGCCAAATTGTCAACTCAAGTAAATCCATACTCAAGCTAACCCTAATTTCAATTGTAGATTTTTCAAGCCCTACACTAAAGGAGATACACTCTCAAAGAGAGAAGAAATTTTCAATATTCATCAAAAGCTAATGAAAAATAGAAGCCTAATTGTCTATTTATAGTTATTACATTCAAAGACCAAAATACCCTTCAATGAAGAGTGCTCCTATGGAGTGTAAAAGAGAGGCATCAAAAGACCACAATGCCTTTAATGATGCTTAAATGAGGTGCCTCTTGAGTGTAATGTCTTGAAGTGTAAAAGTCCTTCTTGCCCTTAATTAAAGTCAAGAGCTGGGTGCCCTCGGAGTGTAGGTTTTGGGATGTCCAACGTCCTTCTTCACACCTCACTTGTACACTCCAAGTCTCGGGTCGACACACTCTCTCACTCATCCATCTTCGTGGTCGTGCCCGTATCATTATCTAACATATAAAAACTTGACTGCTAAGAAAAAATCTTCCATTGAAAGCTGGCAAATCAAATTGATTTGTTCATCATTTACTATTATATGAAGTTTAAGTAGCTATTCTTGATTCATCTTCAATCATGGCTAGTATGACTTCACTATTTTCAGTCTTTCCCTTAACATAAGCAAAATCAACCATACATGTCGATATTCAGGGCAGGTATCCTCATGTACTCAGCTTTTGATTCAAGTTTTGACCATTATTTTGCTGTCCTTCACGGGATCACAACTTCCATCTTCTCAGAAAAACCCATAAAACTTACTTACCCTCCGGCCATATCAAACAATCTTGACAGACTAATGTACTTTTAGAAATTATTAACTACACCATAAAAATACATTCTAAATATATCATCTTGAAATCTTCATCACTGCACTCAAATTCAAATATTGTAGTGGAATCAAACCGTGCCTCCTCAATTCTTCCTGTCATTGCCATGATATACATTAAACATCAGAGCAGGTTATTTTTTATATTTCTATTTCCTATTGAAAGAAAGGATAAAAGTATAGAAACATAAACTATATTATATCTTTCCCAGTTGATAGATGAAACGTTGAAGATACAGTGCAAAACATTGTGTTAACAGATTACTAAACATACAATCACACTTTGACAAACAAAATTTTGAAAAAGAAACCGACAATGAAAAAACATGACAAACATGGGGGTCATTTAGTAGGAGGTATAAGGTGGGATATCCGATGAATAAATTTGAGATATCCCATGGAAAAAATTTATATCATTTTTGGTTGATGATATAAATATATCCAGAGACTAATTTATACCATCAACCAAACATATTATAAAACTTAGTATAGAACCCTAACTCACTTATTTTTTTCTTGAACAAACGCATAACATATCTCCCAATAGTGGCATGGATACGATCTCCCTATAAATATTCGAAATATATATTATATTCATAATAGAATTACGTCAACATATACATGTACGACTAATTTTAAAATTGAGATACCAATACCTTTTCGTCTTGCAGCACCATCTCCATGAAAATGGGATTGTCTTCTTTTTCACGATCAAAAATAATAATCTATAGAAAATGCAGTACCTTCAATGTTCGTATGACGTAGAAATTATCCCAATATATAAAAATTTTGTACCATCTTTAGTTAGAAGCAATATTGGTAAAACTATATTTAAAATTGCTAATAATTCACCAAATATTCATTTACCATTGTTATTAGTTGCTTATTGAGATTAACTGTAAGATAAATTTAGTAGCACTTACCATGGCCATTTATTGTAAAGTTTAGCAGAGTAAAGTATTGATTTAGAATCAATACAATTTACTTACCATTAGCTGTGTCATTAGTTTTGGTAGCACTTACCAAAGCTCTATTTTATTATGATTGTGTAGACGTTTCAAAATATTACCATTTAGTTACCATAACCATTGCTTAAATTTCTGAATTGTAGAATCTATATTGCTAAATGGTAAATTGTTAAAAATTGGATAATTATGGAACACAAATTTTGAAAAATGAATTCGACAGTAAAAGAAGGAAAAAAATGACGTAATTAGTGAGTAATTATTATGTATCCTTTTGAAGTTCCATCAAAAGGAAAGATCTAATATTAAGGTAATATTAGTGAGTAATTATATTATCTAGCTTTTTTTTAACCTTATTTTGTATATTATATTTTTTTATATAGATATATATGAAATACTTTAATATTATTTCATATTATTTTTATTAGGGTAAAAAACAATTGAGATTGGCTTCTATGTGATGAGTACTATTAAAATTTAATTCAAGTGGATGAAGATATTATTTTATATTTTACTATTTATTTATTTATTTAATAATCCATATATGTTGTTGAATGGTAAATTGTTAAAAATTGCGTAATTATGGAACACAAATTATGGAAAATGGATTGGATTGTAAAATAAGAAAAAAAAATGCGCTTAGGAGTAATTATGTAAGGTTTCCTTTTAAAGTTCCATTAATCAATAAGAATATCTTAATAGTCAATATTTATAATAGGAGTCAATCTTAGTTATTTTTTATATATATGAAATATTATGAAATAATTAAATAATTAATAAAATATGAAATAATTGAACAATTATAATACCTTTCATCCAATAAAAATTAATTTTAATAATGTTCAGCCAATAGAAGTTAATCTTAACTGTTTATAACACAATACGAAATAATCTTAAATAAAAAATAATTAATAAAATATAAAATAATATCTTCATCCAATACATAGAATAATATGAAATAATGAACTACTAATCTTGATATAAGAAAAATCAATTAACTACTAATCTTAATATGAAATAATTGAATAATTATTTATTTTTAATCACAATATGAAATAGTTTTAAATAAATAATTGAGATTGACTTCTATGTGATGAGCTAATAAAATTTAACTCAAGCGGATGAAGATATTATCTTATATTTTATTTATTATTTATTTATTTAATAATCCATATATTTTTTTGAATGATAAATTGTTAAAAATTGAGTATAGAGCATAAATTGTGGAAAATGGATTGGATTGTAAAATAAGACAAAAAATTATGCAATTAGGAGTAATTATATTATGTCTCCTTACCAAGTTTCATCAATCAACAAGAGAATATCTTATTAGTCTATATTTATAATAGGAGTCAATCTTAGTTACTATTTGTATAGATATAAATGAATTACTATGAAATAGTTAAATAATCAACAACATATGAAATAATTGTTCATAATACCTTTCATCCAATAGAAATTAATTTTAATAGTGTTCAACCAATAGAAATTAATCATAATTCTTTATACCACAATAAGAAATAATCTTAAGTAAATAAATAATTAATAAAATATAAAACAATATCTTCATACAATAGAAATCTATAATAATAGTGCTCATCTCATAGAAGCGAATCTCATTTTCTTTTTTACCTCAATATAAAATACAAACAAATATTTAATAATAATCAATAAAACATACAATAATATGAAATAATTAACTACTAATCTTGATATGAAAAATAAAATTAATTAACTACTAATCTTCATATGAAATAATTGAACAATTATTTATTTTTTTACCACAATATAAATAACTGAGATTGGCTTCTATGTGATGAGCACGACTAAAATTTGAAGCGGATGAAGATATTATTTTATATTTTATTGATTGTTTATTTATTTAATAATTCATATATGTTGTTGAATGATAAATTGTTAAAAATTGCGTAATTATGGAACATAAATTGTGGAAAATGGATTGGATTGTAAAATAAGACAAAAAACTCCATAATTAGGAGTAATTATATTATATTTCCTTTTCAAGTTCCATCAATCAATAAGAGAATATGTTAATAGTCTATATTTATAATAGGAGTCAATCTTAGTTACTTTTAATATATATATATATATATATATATATGTATATATATATATGTATATATATATATGAATTATTATGAAATAGTTAAATAATCAACAACATATGAAATAATTGAATAATCATAGTACCTTTCATCCAATAGAAATTAATTTTAATAGTGTTCAGCCAATAGAAGTTAATCATAATTCTTTATAGCACAATAAGAAATAATCTTACATAAATAAACAATTAATAAAATATAAAATAATATCTTCATCCAATAGAAATCTATATTAATATTGCTCATCCCATAGAAGCGAACCTCAATTTTTTTTACCTCAATATGTAATATAAACGAATATTAAATAATAATCAACACAACATAGAATAATATGAAATAATTAACTACTAATATTGATATGAAAAATAAAATTAATTAACTATTAATCTTATATGAAATAATTCAAAAATTATTTTTTTTACCACAATATGAATAATATTAAATAAATAATTGAGATTGGCTTCTATGTGATGAGCACTATTAAAATTTAATTCAAGCGGATGAAGATATTATTTTATATTTTATAGATTGCTTATTTATTTAATTTTCCTTATATGTTGTTGAATGATAAATTGTTAAAAATTGCGTAATTATGGAATATAAATTGAGGAAAAATGAATTGGATTGTAAAATAAGACAAAAAAATTACGCTATTAGGAGTAATTATATTATGTTTCCTTTTGAAGTTCCATCAATCAATAAGAGAATATCTTAATAGTCTATATTTATAATAGGAGTCAATCTTAGTTACTTTTTATATAGATATATATGAATTATTATGAAATAGTTAAATAGAAGAGGAGCTTTGGAGTAACTGGTAAAGCTGTTGCCATGTGATCACGAAGTCACGGGTTCAAGCCTTGAAAACAGCCTCTGGCATAAATGCAAGGTAATACTTCGTACAATATACCCTTGTGGTGGGGCCCTTCCCTAGACACCGCACATAGCGATAGCTTTAGTGCACCGGGCTGTCCTTTTTTTTATGAAATAGTTAAATAATCAACAACATATGAAA